>NC_134702.1:34242034-34542034 GCF_043290135.1 Rhipicephalus microplus | reverse complement strand
GATTGATAGTTTCCATGTGTCTTTCGCAACTGATGACACTAAAGTCGCCACAACACAATCTCGAACCACAAACTAGAAATGAAGTGCATTCATTAAGTTCAATGCAATGGATAAATAAAAGAACATACTCACTGTCATAATTTATTCATTAATTTGTCACATTTGTATTGGTGACCTAGACCAAATGAAAAGAAACGTGTGTCTAAGCCACCACACACTTAGTTAACAGAAAAACAAGGCCCAGTGAACGTGCCAACACTTAGGAGTAATCCAGCAGTAAAGTTTCACACATTCTGCTAATTCATGCAGGCAAAAGGGCGAGAAATGACAAGATGTTTCGATTGTCCGACAAAATTAGAACATAAAATAATACTGTTTACAACCACTGTTAGTACGAACAGCATGACGGTGAGTGGAATATACTGAATTCTCTAGTTTTACAAGAAAAAAACGCGGAAATGTTGGGACCCACCGTGAATTGTGGGGAATAAACCAAAACTATTCTGACCATGTGGAATGACTTAATATTGAATTTAGTCTAAGCACACGCGTCTTCTATAATCTGCTGCCCTTCCTCATCCCTCCCCACAAAAAGCAACTGTCGGCCCCAGGAATTGAACCTACGCCCTCAAACATTGCGTATAGCAGTAACTTTAGTCTCTTAAAGCTGACATTCGCAATGCAGCGCCGAAGCGCGACAGAAAGTGTGTTCACCGTTGACGGCACTGCAGGCTTCTGCGTGTCAGGATTTGCCTGCTGTGGGGTTGATTGAGTTACATTGTGTGCGACGTAGATTGGGCTACCGCCACACGCCAGAAAAAGGAAATAAAGGGGCAACCTGCAATGGCGGAGAGTTGTGACTTAACTCGAAGAGTAAACGTGGCCGCCGTGACACGAACACGAGAACTCAAATGTGGTCGCTGATCAAACAGGACGGGCCAGCACCCTAACGAAGTACGCAGCAACGTTGAACTATAGATGGAGGAGAAGTACTGAAGAGAAAATCTACTGCGCTGTACGCTGCACAAGTGTAGTGAATTACCTTGTCCTATCTGTGCGAGTGTTGTTTTTGTCGTTTTTTTTACATGGAAGTGATTTCAGGTCTTCACAGAGCATGGTTCCTCCAGCGCGAGCGCTTATTAGACTCGTAATTCGGGAGAGCCTGCGTCACTTGCGGGTCACTTGGATCGCTGCCACGCTACATTTCTGAAAGAAGCACACTGCTAGAACACGAAGTACGGATTGTGACAGTTGTTCGGGCTTGTTCCGTGTATGCTTGTGCGTTTGTTTTGGGCGTCTTGCTTTCTGTTTCAACAGTGAGTTTTAAGTGTCGAGCTGTGACGTATGTCAGCTCGCACTCACGCTGTGTAGGCTCATTTCGTGCGTGTTTTCTGCTTGAGTTGCGCACTGCAAGTTTCGAACTGCTTGCCGTTCTTCGGGTGACTTTGCAATTTGTTGGAGTAGCATTCATTCCGTAACCCTTGTGGCGAAACATTGTACAATAAACATTGAACTATCTTTGTGAAGGCACGTCTCACTTTCATGTTATACCAATTCGTGGAAAGAGGGATAAGCTACATTTTTTGTGTACATATTCAATCACAACTCTTCAATCGAAAATCTTTAGTTTGTATGCGCAAATAACGGGAATTTATGAACAAAACGATGAACCTGATTATCGCCAGTATTCTGCAAGAAACATTATCTTATCTCTAATGTTTGTAATTTGATTGCAATATGATTGGCAGGCTTCAATCAAATGAATTATCTTGGTGATGGAACCAAATCCTGCGATATAGAAATTAAGAATTATGTCGTGTGTGTTTAAGAACAGACAGACAGGCAGACAGACAGACAGAACGACAGACAGACAGAACGACAGAACGACAGAACGGCAGAACGACAGAACCACAGACAGACAGACAGACAGACAGACAGACAGACAGACAGACAGACAGACAGACAGACAGACAGACAGATAGATAGATAGATAGATAGATAGATAGATAGATGTATAGATAGATAGATAGATAGATAGATAGATAGATAGATAGATAGATAGATAGATAGATAGATAGATAGATAGATAGATAGATAGATAGATAGATAGATAGATAGATAGATAGATAGATAGATAGATAGATAGATAGATAGATAGATAGATAGATAGATAGATAGATAGATAGATAGATAGATAGATAGATAGATAGATAGATAGATAGATAGATAGATAGATAGATAGATAGATAGATAGATAGATAGATAGATAGATAGATAGATAGATAGATACTACGAAGAGAATTCACAGTTGGCCGTTGAGGAGCAGCCACGTGCATTGTGACCAATTTCTACCGAAATTACTGCTTTTGTTCTCGCTAGTAGAAGCTCACGACGGCACAATAATAACGTGAACTAAGGCTAAGATCACTTTCCGACTACCCCAATATCAGACTCGGTGAATTAATTTTACTTCGTGATTATCACGGAACAGCTTGATGAAGGCATGTGCAAGCGGCCTTCATTAACCATGTCTTTAAATGGTTCTACAGAAGTGTTAAGCACCGTTTTGATGCGTATGCAAAAGAAATTTTTTCGCCTCTGCAAAAAAAAAGCTTATTTGGGAAACACTAAGAATCGCTATAGATAAAGTCAAAGCTAGAAAATGTTCCAAATAAGTACTGCACCACATTTTGAGGTTTCAACACAAACTACCAACGTTTTAGCTTGAACGCTTTCTTTAGTGAGTGAACTAATGAGCAAGCGTGAGAAGTAAATATGTACATTTAGTAAAAAAAAAACATTGTATGTCCCACATGCTCTGTTGAAATATACATACGAACAGCGAAAGGCGTTTGCTTCTTTGTTTTTCAGTCACTTTTCAGGCGCGCGACGTGATACGTTGGTTTTTTTTTTCTTCTGGGGACTGTTCACTTTCTTTTTGTAACAAATGGACGACAATGATAAATCTGTCTACTATAAATTACTATGGTAGTTTCTCAAGAGTATTTTAACAATGAGGTCGAACGCCTAATGTAGCAGGAGTCGGGAAATAGAAATAGGAAATACAAACCAGAAATACAAACAGGAAGTCACTTTGTCTTAGAATCACTGCCAACAGTACATTAAGGTGTCCACAAAGGACCCTTCTCATTAACGTTAAGGTAAATAAAGCAACTTTGCTTTCCTTTAAAACGGAAAATCTTTATATAGGGCTTCTTGCAAGGGTCCTTTGTTAGAAATCGAAGGGGTCTGAATATAAAATTTGAATGCATAGGTGGAATCTGCGATAACAAACGATTAAACTATAGTACATAAGTAAGCTCTAGGCTCGAAGGAAGAAGAACGGGAGAACACAGCCAAAATGAAGGCGGCTAGCTACTTAAAGCAGCATGTTCAAGCGCAGTTCGTTTAAACAAACACGGATATTGACCAAGCCCCAGCGCGTGCAACGCGGACTCTATTCTTAGCACGAAGCTTGACTTCAATTGAAACACGACAGTTTTCGCCGTTACTTGGGTGAATATGCAGCACAGGAAAGAGCACTTGCTAATTATGTAAAAGGGCCTTCATCTTTAAGCTTCGCCACATGCATACTGTTTACACAGTGGAGCACGCTTTACAGGCAAAAGTTGTCAAGCCTTGCCGGTTTTTCATACCAGCGGCGCTTTACAAGATCACCATATTTGTACGAAACTTTAATTATAATCGTCATCAACCAGCACACACTATCTACACTTTTTTCATGTTTCTCTTGGGTCTCTTTTTATGAATGCGTGTGGCGTCACCTATAATAGCACTGATGGGAGAGAGAAGTAGTACCGATACGATGATGCTGTATGGACATGTGCACCTTAACTTAGAAGACATGTATTGCTTTCAAGTGAGTGCAATTTAAAGCGCACGAATGCTTTGTTTAGTACATAGGTTGTCTTAATAGATGTAACCACATCACCTGGAAATCCAATCTCACGATTTAAAATTGGTCGGAAGCTGAACGCCATAACTGCGAAGCGAGCATGTCCGGCAATTCGATGAAAAGATTGTCTCTGGCGTACTAAGGTGCGAAAAATAGTTACATCATAAATAATTTTGTATTGATTGATATGTGGGGTTTAACGTCCCAAAATTACCATATCATTATGAGAGACGCCGTAGTGGAGGGCTCCGGAAATTTCGACCACCTGGGGTTCTTTAACGTGCGCCCAAATCTGAGCACACGTGCCTACAACATTTGCGCCTCCATCGGTAATGCAGCCGCCGCAGCCGGGATTCGATCCCGCGACCTGCGGGTCAGCAGCCGAGTGCCTTAGCCACTAGACCACCGTGGCGGGGCATAAATAAATAATTTTGTAGAACGATGAAAAAGTGGATATTCAATGCATTTCTTTGAACGAGAGTGCATGGTGAATTGTGCTACTTGGGAAGTAAGTAGTAATGAAAGTGATAAGAAAAACAAGACGTACGTGGTACGCTGAGTCTCAAGTTTAGAAAAACGCAACAGAAAGCGCTTCGCTGTTTGCCTGAGGCTAAGTGACCACAAACTTGAAGATGAAACTGCAGCAAGTTTATTAAATTGAAAACATTTTTTTGCGTACCGGCAGCACTTTTGACGTTGATCTCCGTATCTATCAATCTATCTATCTAACCACCTTCTTCTGGGTTTCTTCATGCACACCCCCTTATCTTTGGGTATACCAAAATTACTACGGGAGGGTAAGGAGGTTTACAAAGACGACAGGCTTGTGATGAAGTGAATATTGCCAAAATTTCATCGCCTCTATTGTCAAACACATTTCAAGGAACAGTGGCAGATACCCGGGGATGGGTATGTGCCGCTGGTATGTCGATATGCGCCACAGGTTATAGACATTTTATATCTATACCCTGGGGCGGCGAGAACTCAAGAGGGTAGTTTTAACACATGAGCGTTAAGAAAAGGCTGACACAGGCAGCGTCTACCACACGAAAACAAATAAATGTCAGTATCCCAGAAGGGATCGAACCCTAACATGGTACGTGGCAATCAAGTATTCTACCACAGAGTCATGCCAGGTCTCGGAAGTACTCTGCAAATGTACCCTACTGTTCGTTAAACGTCCATTCCGGTAGCAGTACTGACTTTCAAAGTTTATAAACATTACATAAGTACTCCTATGACACAGTCGTCATGTCTGGTTAACGTCAATTGTAGTTAAGCGCCATCCGCAGAAGTTTATTTGTGCAGCACCCTCGTAAGCTGCAGTGCAAACACCAGCTCTTCATATCAGCTTACCCCTTCTGGTGTTGCTAATATTCATGTTGCTTTTGGCAACGTTACGCAACTGTAAATAACTGCTAATATAAAGCATGTGTAGCTGTTTAACCCACGTATGTGCGTGGACTTGTACATATATTTAGCATCCCTTGATAACGTGGCGCTCAATAAAAAAAATAAAGCACATTCACCTTGCATCCGCATACTTCGCATACAATCTATTCCCAAGGTACGTGAGATCTGCCGAGCTTTTTGCATTACACGCCATCACTATGTATTTACCACGCGTAAGCGACATAGATGGAGGAAAACTGGCCACACCCCTAAAGGTGACCGCGCTGCGCCAGTAATCCGAGTGGCCTTTATTTTTTATGCTTTTCCTTTATTTTCTAGTATACTGCACCACGGGTGAACACAAAACGATTGTTGCCATCCAACAGATAATCGCCCGCATGAAAGCCCACAATGGCATAAACGGCGCTGTTGCCATTGTCGGCCGCAAAGCGCCGCTCCTTTGGCGTGCAGCATTGGAGTTTTCCTTCACGAGGACAATGACGACTGCATCCATTGTGTCCTCCAGAAAGCCTTTCAGTCCTATCGTCGTGGCCGAAATTCTGTCCTGGTTCCGTGTCCTTATAGCTATAAGCAATTCTCCATACGATTTGTTTGTTTGTTTGTTTGTTTGTTTGTTTGTTTGTTTGTTTGTTTGTTTCTCTTACTTTCCCGATTTCAGGAACTCTTTCATCACCCTCCTGTCATTACGGTCACCATTATTCTCCACTGCGCTTTGTACACACTTTCCCAATCGGATTACAGACAATCGGAACGAGTCTGCCATACAGGTGCCATTGTTGGTTACGACTAGTGTTACCAAGTCTGCACTAAATAGTTTATCGTGCGGAGGTGCTAGTTGGGCCTTCAATTTAGACACACCGGTGACAAGCATCGACAGAAAAACTAGGACAGAGTGCGAATAGAAGGCGTCGACATTAAAAAACCACCTTATTTTCACGTGTGTTTTTTTTTTTTTCGTTTTTTAGGCACTTTCCACAGTATAATGGGAAAACGTGTGCGAAGGTAGAGAAAATGGCCGCTCTTAGAGCAGTACCTTGATGAACAGCACTTTGATGCCCCGGAATTTGATTTAGTAATATACATAGAATTCATAGATATTTAGCCATTGACCACATCTTCAAAAATGTTGCCGCACTTGTTGTTACTTTGGCTAAGAAAGATTGTCTCTGACGCTTTGTAAGATTGTCTCCCGCGTTTACCATGCTCAGCGTTCTATTCACGGTTCAAAAATTTTTTCGAATGGTACCGAGACGGGGCAAAAACCTCGAGTTCACGTCATCGCGCCTCTAATGAACACGAGCACGTGCTATCTTGTAGCGCCAATACCAGCACTGGTACTTTTTGTAAAAAACTTCGAAGAAGCTTCCTCAAGACGAGCTTTTCATCTTGCTTATCATTTCCTCGTTCGCTTTTCATAAGCGTTTACTTGTGTGTTGACTGTCATCTTTCCTCTTAATGTTGTTGTTCTGTGACACTGGCTGACTGCTTCTTTGTCTTTCTTTCACCTGTGTTTTTAAAGAAGGTGTCAAAATGATTCTTTTTAACCTTTTAGTTATTTTTGTCTATCTTTGAAGAAATACACTTGTTTCTTGTCCACCTTGGTGGTACAGTGCTTACAGTACGCAGCTGCTGACCAGAAGGTTGCCGGTTCGATTCCTGCCATGGTGGTTTCGTTTCGATGGAGGCGAAAGGCTATAGGCATGTGTACTGTGTGGCTCCAGTGCACGTTAAGGAACACCATATGGTCAAAATTTCCGGAGCTATTCATTACGGTGTCGCTCATAGTCACGTCGGAGTTTTGTAATGTGAAACCCCCGATATTACAACTATTTATTTAGAAATGCACGAGGGAGATAGAAAAGCTCGAAATTACAATGAAAGAAGAAAGAGATTAACAGGGAGACCCGATCATTCGGCTGCTTCAGATCGGTGAAGTGCCGGCGCTGCAACATTCCTGTCCGCTCTACTCTTTCACAGTGACGTGACCGCGTCGGCAGGGCAGACGTTCCTGACGTGCGGGGCAGCTTGACGGGGCAAGCTTGACAAGGGAACCCGGTACAGAAGTCATGCGCCTAAGAAAGGAAGGAAAACATGAGGAAAAGAACGGCAGGGAGGTTAACCAGCCTACAGACAGCCGGTTTGCTACCCTGCGCCTAGGAGGGGGATGGGGGAAAAAAGATAGAGAGCAGAGAGGGAAGAGAGATAAACACAGCATCTTCGGCTGCACACGCGCGCACACTCAGTCATAGTCCAGTCTTGTCTTTCGCGGTGTGTGACATTGCTGTTACAGCTGCTTGTTCAAGTCCGTGTCACGTAGGAATTTCAACACAGCTTTTGTCGCCTTCTGTTGCGATGTCTTCTCTCGGGCACTTGACAGAGTAGTGTCCACAGACCTTTGGCTGTTGTCGATGCGCGCAAGAACGGACGCCAGTGACCGTCTCTGGATGTCATACAACGGACTGTCGCACAAGATGTGGTGTAGCGTCTTTTCGCAACGACAGGCATAACAGAGAGCGTTGTCGGCCATTCCTATGATAAAGGAATAAGATTTTGTAAATTCCACTCCTAGCCATAAGCGATGAAGAAGGGTGGCTTCTCTTCGGTCGAGCCCAGTGGGCAGGCGGAGAGCCATCAAAGAGGACAGGTGGTGTTGACGATTCGTCTCGTTGCTTGGTGAGCACCATAGTGAAAACGTTATTTCACGCGCAAGTCGTCGAAGGCCCTAAAGTTCAGTTTGTTGCTCCAATAGCTAATCTATCACTATAATGTGCAATGGTTGACGTTCGTAGCCACCGTACGAAGGGCAGAACTCTTGCTTCAAATTTCACTGTGACGTTGATGAACCAATAAGATTATAGGTACACTTTTCAATCAGATATTAGAAGCTTAAAAGGAAAATAAAGTTTGAAAGTTGGTCAGTCAAAATGCCTAATGCAATACCTCTTACAACCTAATGTTTGAGTAACATTATAAGTATAAACAAGTTGTTACACATCGATGAAAAATACACTTTTTGTAAGCAAAAACCGGCATATCCTCAACACCACCCTGTCCCTTCTTACGCCTGCCTGTCCTCTGTTTATTTATTTATTTATTTTTATATATTTATTTATTTATTTGGTGGCAGATGTATGTGTAATACTTGTTTGTGCAAGGAAGCTTGCAACACAGCAGCCATGTTTGTTTTCTTTTGTAAGTGACAATGTGAAACAAAACTGAAAGAAACGAATAATTTATTGCAAAAGCAATAACATGAGAATTTCACATTTCTCTCACTGTACACCGGCTGAAAAGATTGTATTTGCAGGAACATTTCCACAAGAAAGCTTTCTTACGTCCACTCAGTCAACTTGGCCGCCTCCGTGTGTTATTTTTGAGACACGTCGGATACATCAGGGTTCTTGTTGATTCTCCAGGGAGCACCGGCGGATTTGATCTGTATAGCTGTTCCTTGTGTATATATGTTCTAAAAAGTAGAGTGCGCAGTAAGATCCAATGAGGAAAGAAAACAAAACATCCGGGGCCTGTATTTGTAAAGAAAACATCTTACGCTAAAGATTAAAAAAAATAGTTCTGCCACTGAAGTGGAACATCTCGTTAACGAAGCTGGCTGACCAGTGGGAAAAGGCACTCATGAAAAATAAATTCAACGAATCGGACTCATGTTGCCGATAGCTGTTTATTCGGCAATAATGGTGGGCTGTATGTTGTCCTCAAGAAGGTTCTGTGCGTAACGACACATATTTTTTCAACTTATACGTATGTTATTTCATTTGCTGTTATAGAAAGGCCCTTTTAGAGCCCGTATTACAGCACTAATGTATTTAGGGCGCAGCTCTTAAGCGCTCCCCTTGCGTTCAGTGGTTGATTTGATAGATATGGGGGAGGGGGGGAGTTAACGTCCCAAAACCACGATATAATTTTGAAAGACGCCGTATTGGAGAACTCTGGAAATTTCGACCATCTGGGGTTCTTTAACGTGCGCCCAAATCTGAGCACACGGGCCTATAGCATTTCCGCCTCCATCGGAAATGCAGCCACCACAGCCGGGATTCGATCCCGCGACCTGCGGGTCTGCTGCCGAGTACCTTAGCCACTATACCACCGCGGCGGGGCTGCGTTCAGAGGTGTCGCCGTTGACGTTAACGTCGGCGGCGTAACCTAAAGATCGGACGAGGACGAAAGAGACCAAGAGCGCAGTCTGTCGATGTCAGGAGCCACTGGCCTCTAACCTCGCTTTCTTTCTAAGTCGCGCACGCTGGCCCCTCGGTTGGAGCTCGTATGCATTAAGGCCTGCACGCACACTGCGGCTGGCTTCGCTTCTCGTAAAGGGGCTCTCGTTGTTTCGCTTGGTTCGTGAAGCCTGTGGTGCGTAGAATTGCGTGCATTGCACTAGAGCGCAGCAGTTCTGTAGCAGTTCGTAACGAATGTTACATGGCTTCAACTGCGGAGGTCATATCTAGGGGGACGATGACAAAGTGATAGCTTAGCAGATCGCTCTTTCAGTAGGTGTTCTTTTTTTCACCTAATTATAAGTGAACTTCGCGAATATCACATCCGTGTCCTTCGGTGATGGACGTGGACCTCCACGGACGTTGGATTACCTGCTCCATCTTTCTGATAGCTACACTCCCATTTCCTTTACAGTGCCTTTGTTCTTGTGCCCATTTTAGACAAAATATTTGCCTTACAATTTGCCACGCTTGTAACTAACATGCCCGGATGTACTTTTTGAATTGTTGCTGACTATTCTTGTACTTGAACTTTTTTTTTTTTTTTTTTTTTTTTTTTTTACACAGCAAAACCTGCTGAGCACTACTTTCGTGCAGTTTTCAGTATAGCCTTGTATGGCACGGCAATTGTGGACTGCATTTCCAGTTTCCTTTCTATGTGAATCAACGCGTTCCTTTTTTTTGTACCACTGTATAATCTGTTCAATATTTTTTTTGTACTTCCTGCATTTGTGTTCATTGTACCGCCCACCCCTGCCCAAAGTCTGGCATTCAGACTGGCAGTATTCTCCTAAATAAATAAATAAATATGGCGGCGTCGGCGGTGGCCGCATCCAGGAAGCGTACGGGACTCTACAAGCGACTACGACAGCGAGGGCACTCTTGTTTACTCAATGAGCAGCGAAGAGCCTTCTGACGACGACGATTTTAAGCTGGTGATGAGCCGTAAAGCAAAGAGGCGGAACGTCAGAACATCTTCGTCATCGAGTACGTTGAACAACAGAGTGCCAAGTAGACCCCTGACAAACACTATCCTTTTTGCCCCTGAGATACCTGACGGTAACATGAAGCGCCTCAACAGGCAATCTGTTTCGGTGATGCTGGAAGAACTCGTGCCAAACGAGACCACAGACGTCAGAGTGAACACGCGTAAGAACATATTGGCCATCAACGTTTTACATGCTGCAGCACTTAATATAATGCGCAACGTCAACGAGCGGGGGGGGGGGGGAAGAAAGTTCGCTCCTACAATCCTGTGAGTTCTAACGTCGTCGCTGGAGTCATCTACGATGTGGATACTGCCATTCCCAGCTCCGACTTCGATGTTCTGGTCAAACCGGCAAATGAAGTCAGCGTTATCGCAGAAGTTGTCCGTTTGGGAAACTCACGCTGCTTGAAGATCGTGTTCAAGGGTGACTCTCTTTCTTCACACGTAAAGGTGGGCCATTTTCGGCATTCTGTGCGACCTTTCGTACCGAAGCCCTTACAGTGTCATAAGTGCATGAAGCTGGGCCACGTGAGAAGCGTATGCGAAAATAAGACGGTGTGTCGTCGTTGCGTGGAAGCCCATTCTGCGGATGACTGCGAAGCAACTACCCTCAAATGCTCGAATTGTCATGGGTCACATGCAGCTTCGTCAAAACAATGCCCCAAAATCCAAAGAGAAATAGTAGTATTGAAACAAATGGTCAGAGACAATTTGTCCCATCGAGAGGCTGCCAGGACCGTCCGAAAGAGGCGTCATCGTTGCCGCAGTTCATCAAAGAATGCCGCAGACGCTGCATCGACAGCGCCACTCCACCACCCTTCTCTTCCACCACCCTTGCCTCCCAGACCGAAGGCGGTCAGCGCGGTCAACAAACCAACAAACAGCAAAGCTGCAGATAAATCAGTTTGGCCTTCATTGCCGAAATCACAGCCACCTGCAAATTCCAAGCGCACATCGACAATCACATCCCTCCAGCCAGTCGCTGACAAGCTGCCTGAGGAGGACACAGAAGTCATCAGAATGTTCCGAACACTGCTAGATGCCATGCGAAAGATGTGCAGCAGTCTGAAGTCTCCACTCGCTCAGAGTGCACTACAAGTACTGCATGCTCTAAATCCAGTATTTGCAAGTCTCCAGTAGCAACCATGGCTCGACCAATTTTCTCTTTCCGCAACGAGGTCCAACAAGCGTCGATACTGCAGTAGAACGCGAGAGGCCTGAGATCCCGCATCTCTTCATTCGGTCAGTATATATTCATGAATCATATTCCTGTAATAGTTATATGTGAACCAAACGTGCAACAACCTCCTAAACTATCAGGGTATGAATCTTTCGTTTCTTCAACGTGCGAGGAACGCAGCAAGGTGGTTGTTTACATTCGCACAGATTTCACATATATGCATCACGCAGTTCAACCGCATGATGACAATCAATATGTCTGCTTACGTGTTAAAAAGGAAAAAGTGTCATTCACACTCATTGGTGTCTACATACCACCATCCGGACGATTTGAACAAGACCGACTACGAGACATACTGACAACAACTACAGGCCCGTGGGTTATAACTGGAGACTTCAACGCACATCACTTAATCTGGGATAGTTCGACGATCAACGCTAAAGGAAGAAACCTCGTGTCATTCGCTTCCAAGCATGACCTATGTTTCTTAAATGATGGCAGTCCTACATACCTGCGGGGCCTTACGTACAGCAGTTGCCTCGATTTGACTCTGGTATCCAGAAACTTCCGGTCGCAAGTGCACTGGTTTGCAGACATCGAAACGCATGGGAGTGACCACATTCCAACTTATATGCGAATAAGGGGTCTTACCAACTCCCCTCCTAGGACCACAATACGAAAAATTGATTGGTCCAAATTTAGCGACTCATGAAAAATACATGCCGTGAAGACCCTGAAGAACTTGGAGGATGTCATCAAAGAGGCAATGAGGGAAGCTTCCCGTCTCCTCCCGTTCACCGGCAAGCGTTCAGATTTCGACGTTGAACTGGAAAAACTGTGTGCGCTTCGCTCAAGGGCGGAAAGGAGATACAGACAGACGAAAGCAATATGCGACTTCAGGCTGGCACGATGCATACAAAAAGTCCAACGACGTTTAGACAAACTGCAACAGGAATGCTTGAAATCATTCTACGAATCATTGGATCCCCGAAAGCCGTTGTCACGCATCTGTAACCCTATTCGTGGCCTGCGCTCGACTCCCCAACAAAGACACCCTTTCATGGCTTTAGCCCTACATTTAGGCCGCACCCAACTTGAAGTGGCAAATGATTTTTGTACGCGAATCGCTGGTGTGTCCGCCTTACCCGCTGGCACCGTTAAGAGTGTTATCCCTGAACCCCGCATCTCCGAAATGGACACTATTTTCACTATAGAAGAACTTGACGCATCTTTGGCGGCTTCCCGACGATCATCTTCACCAGGACCCGATGGCATCATACGCCGCTCTAGCCAACCTTCAACAGGAGGCCAGGGGACAGTTGTCATGCTGTTACAGCCACTCATGGCAGGCGGGCATTGTTCCCCAGGATTGAAAGATAAGTCGACTTGTGTCACTACTCAAACCAGGAAAGTAACCATTTGATTTGACATCATTTGGCCCTACTACCCTCACAAGTTGCGTAGGAAAAGTCACAGAAAGGATGCTACTTACAGGCCTAGAATGGTACCTCGAGCGCTGCGACGTATACCCAAACTGCATGAAGGGTTTTCGGCGAGGTAGGTCATCTTTTGACAACGTGATTGATCTCACAACATTTATTCAGCAACAGAAGAGCCTCAAACTCATACCACTGGCACTCTTCCTCGACGTCAAAGGGGCTTATGATAACGTAACACATAAAGCCATCCTAGACTCGTTGGAAGCTGTCAGAATTGGTGGCTGGATGTTCAAATGGATCCAGGATTACTTGACGAGAAAGTCCTTTTTTGTACAAACCGCAGATGGACCTACCACCAAGTACTATCCTTCCCGTGGCGTCCCTCAGGGCGCCGTATCAAGTCCCACTTTATTTAACCTCGTGATGGTAGGTCTTCGTGAAATTTTGCCCAGTACTATCCTCATATCCATATATGCTTACGATATTTGTCTCTGGACTTCGGCTGTACCTCGTCTACAAGTACTTGCAAGAGTCCAGCAGGCTGCCACCCTGATATGCGCATATCTCCGCAAGCAAGGTTTTTCCGTCTCAACGGAGAAATGTGCATTGGTTACATTTACTCGCAGAGCCATGACACAATACCTCGTTACCATCAATGGACAAATATTCAATAACAGAAGAACCATCGCTTCCTGGGTGTGATTATTGACAGGGACCTTTCGTGGAGTGCCCACTGCAATTACCTGAAGAGAAGGCTAATTCCCATCGTCCATATAATGCAGTTCCTCTGCGGAAAATCTTGGGGCACATCGATAAGGTCAATTATATGCAGCTATACAAGGCACTGTTTCTGGGATATTCGCTCTACAGCTTGCCGTTACTGGCAAGTACGCGCAAGACGAACATCCGCATCCTCGAAAGTCTGGAAGGACAAGCACTATGCGTGTGCTTAGGATTGCCACGATGCACCTCAACTTACGGGGCAATTATGATCGCAAGAGAGCATCCGATTCAAACATACATCACCACTGACAATTTGAGAGCCCACATAAGACCTTTGCCGAGTTCCTGGTCACCATGTTGCAGTGTTGCCACTTCAAAGACCACAAGCGATGTTTTCAAAGATTATTTCTGCTCATAGAGAATGCCTTTTTTTTGGCTTCACTCCAGCAACAAGACCAGCGTCACCTCCGTGGTGCCTACAACAACCACAGGTGTGCCTCACTATGCCGGGAATAACGAACAAGAGCCGTCATTCAACAGTGGTTCTACGACAGGTGACATTGTCGCTTCTCAACGAAAAACGGCCAGAGGACCTACATTTACACCGATGGATCAGTCTCGGCTGGCAGCTCCACTGGTGCTGTTGTCATCCCGACGTACCAGGTCACCATAAAGTTCAAACTGTCGCATAGGAGAACATCCACAGCAGTGGAGCTTGCCGCCTTACGTGCTGCCATACTTTTTATCGCGGAAGCCCGACCTCAAAAATGGGCTGTGTTCTGTGACTCCAAGGCATTCCTTCAGAGCTTGCAATCAGCTTTACGACAAAGGGTGCATCAACAACTAGTGAATGAAATAAGAGAAGTGCTTCACGAAGTATTATCGAAAGGACATGACGTGTTGTTCCAGTGGTTACCGGGTGTCACGGGTCCCGTTAATTCGGGAGGTGATCGTTGGGTTAATTCCAAGGGCCGAAGTATCGGCCCCCCGAACCACACCACGAAAGCGTGGACAATTTAGAAGTGGTCCTATTCGGTGCGCCAGCGGACGCCGGCTGTGGTCCAACGAACAAGTCAGAGCCGAGAGTTGATAAACAAAACAAAATCATATTCTCAGTTACGGAAGATCTAAACGATACACAAGTATGCACACTCTACAATAGTTGAATACAATATGTCACCAATCAAAATATGTACTACAGAATACAATCAGCCCCACTCGAAACAAAGGACACGGACAACAATACGCGCTACAATGCAGTCACATGCATCGAACAACCAAGACACTTAAAGACTAAAGAGTTAGAAAACTTATTCAGTCTAAAGTTCTTGGAACAAAAGTCTGGATGATACTCTTCCGAGAATCACTCACTCAAAGTCCAGTGTTGTCGTTCCGCTGCCCCCGAAGTTTCTCCTCCAGGAAACCTCGCGTCTTCAATTGGCCACTCTCCAAGCTTCAAACTTCTTCGCCGGAAACACGTCGGCTTCACACACGCAGCTGTTTCCACGCGTCTTCGCTCGATAGCGGTAGACACACACTCTTGCCTGTGGCTCGAGCCTTCACCCACAGGTGGAAATCCTCTTCTTCTCCTCCTTTGTCACGGAAGACAAAAGGCTTCGCCCACAAGGCAGAACACCCTTGCACTCTGGCGCATACTTTCTTCTTCTCCTTTGTCACTAAGGACAAAACCTTCACCCACAGACGCGGCGGAATACCCTACGCACACTGGCGTTAACTTCCTTCTTCTCCTGATCTCCCATCTCTGCTGCTCGGTTAAATACCTTCCGCGCGCGATTCCAGAAAATTCTCATCATTTCGTCGGCGCGATGCGCAGCGATGGCTGGGGGAAAGGGCGAGACGATACGGGGGCCGTCCGCGACGGATGACTCAGCCCAGCATCACCGTGCCCCTTTCCATAGAGAAATTTCCAGGGCTTGCTCGGCCGCCGATGTGGAGTGAGGAGGTTCGTCGGTGAACCTACGCTTCCGAGGGAGAGAGACGCGCGCCCGGGGAGTCTTTGGATGTTTGTTTTCTTTTTTTAATCGTTGACCTCGCGGCATCACTCCGGCGTTTCGTCGCGAGAATTTGGCGGCGCGCCCTTTTTGAGCGCTCGTTTTGTGACACTGCCCCCACTTTAAGAATATTATCTCATAATATTCAAAACCACACAAACAGCGCGAACAGTCCCCACACTCTCAGAGACTGTAACATAGTCCGTCGCTCATGACACGTCACATTCACAATAGATCACTCAATACAATTGCACATTGTAATTCAATCACACAACACATGAATATAGCCACAGGTACATGAGTACAGCACTCCATCCCATATTCCAAACAATACAAATGTACAAAGTTCTGTCTTTACAACAATTGTACAATACTATACATCACATCACCGTAACAAACATTTTGATTCGCTCGACATACAGTTGTGACACAGGACAACAACCACATTAACTTAACATATAGCACTGTCAAACACGTTCCGACTTCACCTCAACACCTATACCGTGTACTTCGAGCTGCGCTTGCGTCCTTTCTTGCGGTGCTCACACGATCTTTTCTTATTTTTCCTCGTTTTGTTCCGGTGAGCCCTTTCCACCGATGGTATCTGAGGCGGCGTCTCAGCCATCGTTGTCACTTCCGACATGGTTAGCGGGTCATAACGCTCAACCGATCCTGTCACCCGCTTGTGCATGTCACGACATTGGGCCTGGCTGGCTGACTCCGTCACCTTTACACTGCCGGTCGGTTGAGGTCGAGCCGACGTAAGTCCGGCTGCCCAGCACGTAAACTCATTCAATACGATGATGTTCTCATTCACTGTCTCTTGCGCCCAGGCTTCACCTTGGGCTCGAGTGAAATCCTTCACCCGATTGTTCTCTGCTGTATCTCGCGGTCCCTGTGTAGGCGGGGGCTCCATCTTCGGGTCTTCCCCCAAACATTCTGGATGATTCGGCCCTCGCACCCCGTCGATGTTTCCGATGACGAGGTCGTACAGGGGGGTCGTCATGCATAGAGCCGTAACCTTCCCACTGAAGTACGGGGTTTCGACCTCAATTTCTGCTTCGGGAAGCATCCGAACCATACTGTCAATTAGACAAACCGGTTTCGTTTTGCCTGTTAACTCAATCTTCCGTACCAAATTTCTCCGCACGATAACACTGGAGCTACCGGTATCTCTTAACACCGTAATCTTCTTGGCCGCAACTTTTCCAGGCAGCGTTGGCATTCCCTTCGTAATACCGGTTGGCTGTTTTGTCATTACAGCACCCACAATAGGAAGTTTCTCCCCATTATTCAACTCTACGAATCCGTCGGTGATGGCATTAACACCAGATTTCGGTGCTGCTAGCACACAGGATACCTGGTGAGTTTGACTCGCTCCGTTACGACATGCGTCTGCTTTGTGCCCAGTCTGACCACACTTGAAACATTTTACGACCGTCGGACTCGTAAAGATAGTTCGACAGTTGTTAGCGCGATGACCCACTCGGTTACACAGAAAACATCGCGGAATGCTCTCCGGTGCACGCTTCGTTTGTTCGGGTGCTGAATTTTTCGAATCTTCGGGACACTCCTTCTTGACCTTGGCCAAATTAGTGCCACCTTGCGCTTCCAAGAATTGATCAGCTAATTCAAGCATGTCTTCAAGTGACTTAGCTCTCCTCTCTTTCAAGTACAGCGACAGGCTTAGGTGGCAACTAGTAAGAAATTGTTCTCTAATTAGGAGCTCTCTAAGCTCATCGTACACCTGCGCTGTCCCTGAAAGTTCAATCCATCTGTCGAAATAATGGCAAAGTCGGGCGGCATACTGCGTAGCCGTCTCACCATCAGCTGGCTTTCCTGTCCGAAATCTGTCCCGGAATCCTTCCACAGTAAATCTAAATCGCTTCGGCAAAGCAGCTTTCACCTTTGCATAGTTGGCTGCATCGGCCGGCGTCAGCCTGCCGTACACACTGAGCGCTTCACCACTCAAGCAAGTACTCAAAGCAGTTGCCCATTGATGTTCCGGCCAATTCTGGCTCCTCGCAATCGTCTGAAATCGGTGAAGGTACGCGTCAAGGTCGTCCTTCCTTTCATCAAACGCTACGAGCAGCTTGCTTGGGTTCAAGCGGAAGCCGTGGTCCTCCCGTTCGCTGCTTTCAACTCTAGCTTGGACCGGAGTTTCACTTCGCTGTTTCAAACGGAGCCGCTCGAGTTCGATCTCGTGCTGTCGCTGCCGTTCCCTTTCAGCCATCTCCGCTTCTCTTTCTTCTTTCAGCTGTCGCTCTTTTGCTTCTCTCTCTTCTCTCGCCCTTTCAGCTGCCAACTTTTCTCTCTCCAACTCGGCTGCTTTTTCTTCCTTGGCTCTCTCCTTTTCTTCTTTTTCCTTCTGGGTTACCCACTTCCGTATATCGGCGCCAGAAAGACCCATCTTCTCACCAAAAGCGACTAACTTTTCGAGATCCATTGTGTCTCGCCAATAAAACCTTGCCGCGTGCAAAAAATATCTGCCTAAATCAGTCTATCAGAACCGTCTCCTGCACTCGTTAACGAGAACACTGAGCAACACACAAAATCGTTCTGATAGCACTATCAACAACTCGAGGCTCTTTCTCACTACTTTGGACACACTGTGCACCAAAAAGGTCCTGTCGCAGACGCCAGAATAATTGTCACGGGTGCCGTTCATTCAGGAGGCGATCGCCGGGCTAATTCCAAGGGCCGAAGTATCGGCCCCCCTAACCGTACCACGAAAGCGTGGACAATTAAGAAGTGGTCCTATTTGGTGCACCAGCGGACGCCAGTTGTGGTCCAATGAACAAGTCAGAGCCAAGAGTTGATAAACAAAACGAAATTATATTCTCAGTTATGGCCGATCAAAACGATACACAAGTATGCACACTCGACAATAGTTGGATACAACATGTCCCCAATCAAACAATGTACTACACAGTACAATCAGCCACACTCGAAACAACGGACACAGACAACAATACGCGCTACATTGCAGTCACATGCATCGAACAACCAAGACACTTAAAGACTAAAGAGTTAGAAAACTTATTCAGTCTAAAGTTCTTGGAACAAAAGTCTGGATGATACTCTTCCGAAAATCACTCACTCAAAGTCCAGTATTGTTGTCGTTCCGCTGCCCCCGAAGTTTCTCTTCCAGGAAACCTCGCGTCTTCAATTGGCCACTCTCCAAGCTTCAAACTTCTTCGCCGGAAACACGTCGGCTTCACACACGCAGCTGTTTCCACTCGTCTTCGCTCGATAGCGGTAGAGACACACTCTTGCCTGTGGCTCGAGCCTTCACCCCTCAGGTGGAAATCCTCTTCTTCTCCTCCTTTGTCACGGAAGACAAAAGGCTTCGCCCACAAGGCGGAACACCCTACGCACTCTGGCGCATACTTTCTTGTTCTCCTGCTTTGTCACTAAGGGAAAAACCTTCACCGACAGACGCGGCGGAATACCCTACGCACACTGGCGTTACCTTCCTTCTTCTCCTGATCTCTCATCTCCGCTGCTCGGTTAAATACCTTCCGCGCGCGATTCCAGAAAATTCTCATCATTTCGTCGGCGCGATGCGCAGCGAAGGCTGGGGGACAGGGCGAGACGATACGGGTGCCGTCCGCGACGGATGACTCAACCCGGCATCACCACGCCCCTTCCCATCGAGAAATTTCCAGGGCTTGCTCGGCCGCCGATGTGGGGTGAGGAGGTCCGTCGGCGAACCTACGCTTCCTAGGGAGAGAGACACGCGCCCGGGGAGTCTTTGAATGTTTGTTTTCTTTTTTTATCGTTGACCTCGCGGCGTCACTCCGGCGTTTCGTCGCGAGAATTTGGCGGCGCGCCCTTTTTGAGCGCTCGTTTTGTGACACCGGGACATTGTGGTATTGTCGGTAACGACCTTGCTGATAATGCTGCCCGATCCGTCCACGCAGACGCCCAGACAACCCCAATTTCATTGTCGAGAACCGACGCTGCAAAGGCCTTCACTCGTTCGCTAACACTAAGTCGGAAGCTTGGCTGAGTGACCCCAGTGTCGGAAACCGCCGCCTACACAAATTGGACCCATCGAGAAAGCTTCAAGTTCTATTGGACCTCTCCCGCCAGGATGCAACTTTACTGTGCCGTCTGTGGTTCAGAATAGCTTTTACGAAGGCGTACTCCTTTCGCATAGGAATGGCGGATAGCTCCCTATGTGAATCGTGCGACACGGATAAGACAATAGAACATCTACTGTGTTTATGCGAACGTTTTGCGAGCGAACGCAACTTGCTACGCGAAACGTTAGAGACACTAGACAGTAGACTTTTTTCCGAAGAGAATATCCTTGGTTCGTGGCTCTCCGCGTCGCAGGCCAGCAAAGCGACGCGGGCATTGCTAAGTTTTCTAAAGACGACCGGACTACGCGACCGCTTATAAGCGTGCAATAAACAAGGTCACATCTACACACGCGTTGCCCTTCACTTCTCTCTCTCTCTTCTTTTTTAATACCCTCACCCCTTCCCCAGTGCAGGGTAGCAAACCGGGCGTGCGTCTGGTTGACCTCCCTGCCTTTCATTTTTCCCTTCCTCCTCTTCCTCCTCCTTCAACTGCGGATAGCCAAAAGTTCAACCACAGCTGGCGCTGCCCCGCCGCGAAACTCAGCGCAGAATGCGAATGAGCCAGTATCGTAAACGTCGGTGTTTTTTTTTTTCGCTTTATTCGTTAGCACGAGGGAGTCTCACAATTTGCAAAGGATAGCGTGGTAGCTTAGCAGTTATGGCATTGCGCTGCTGAGCCGGAGTGAGCGTGTTCGACTCTTACCGCTAGAGGCGTCACATCTATAGGTGCAAGGATGTCCAGGAAAGTTCGCTTAGGCACACGCCATACAACACCAGCAACTCGGAGTTAGTGCTCGTCCCACTCATGTGAGCCATTCTTTTGGGAAACGCAAAACACCATACTATGCTTTGCAGATTGTTAATACATGTATGTACATCGTAAATACACTATTTTTGCGCGTAATTGGGACATTCGACGCAAATCGTACGAGTTAATGTGCTGGTCACTACAAAAGAACATAAAATTTTTAATCACGGAAGGACTTGTAATTTCTCCGGCATCGCTGTGAATCAAACCAGGCTACAAAACTAGCACGGTTTCTTATCGCTTTCTTTCCCGAAAGCAGCGTATGGAACTGGGCAGAACCTGACCAAGAAGTTTGAAAAAGTTTACTCAACACTTATAAGGTGCCGAAGTCATGCACAGATAATGAATATTTTATCTTGTCCCATTTATGTTGTATGAGTAGCTAGCTCAAAGGAGTATGAAATTGAAGAGCCGTATTTGCACCGAAAGTGACCCGTAGACCCTTACTGCATGGTGGTCACCTCAGGAGACCACCTCGTCTGCTTTGATCTAAAAGTGCCAATTTCTGTCTTTTCAGAAAAAATTCTTTTCTGCAAAATATCTCGCCATTTTTCAATAAAACCCTATTTCCCGCCAAAAATGGAGTTGCGTGCATGAAAGAGTTCAAACAACAAAATTTTCTTGCCCTCATAAATTTCCTAACCTACGCAAGTATTTATTTTAGAAAATTCTGGCTCGGTAATGTTTCCAATAAAACTGAGTGTTCCACACTGTCATATGCTTTGGCTATGTCTAATGTCACCAGAGCAGCAAGTTGTCTTCTTTTGCGAGGAAGGTAAATGCGGCTTTCAAAGTCTACATGTGCACAAAATATTGAGCAATACCCTCTCAGCCCCATTTGATTTGGATTTATTAGTACATTTTTTCCGAGTCAGAGTGTAATTTTCTTATAGAGCACTCTCTCAATGAGCTGCAACGTATTAGAAGTGAGAGAAATAGGCCGATTGTTTTCATTCTTATAGCATTGCAGCCAGGTAGCTGTCTTTATTGTGGCATCAAGGTGTATTTTAACAAATAATTTACAAAATTTTGGAGGTCGCATGGAGATAATATAAATAATATTTTCGTCATCTTAGCTCTGGCTCTGTCTGAACCTTGAGCTGACGTGGGCGTATCTTGAATCATCTGTGCTAATTCTTTCACTATAACTTTAGCAAATTCAATTATAACGCTATTTTGGAAAGGTCATACGTCTTCATTGATTTAAATCAATGCTCCAGGCCTTTAGCTACGCTTTCTAGAGAAATTGTTTTGTTCTTTCGAAGACATTATCTCACAATCAATATTAGTTGGACATGGCAAAATATTACGTCATCTCGTAAACTGAAAAAGTAATTTTGGTTCTTAGGTTTTCAAAGAAAATTATAGTGTTTCTTATCATGTTCCTCCCTAGTTAGATAAAACTGTGCGTTGAAAACGCACAGAATCTTGTAAGCCGGCCAATTTGATGGGCACTGGTTATACATAATTCTTTTCATGCTGCTTATCGTTGTCAGAAATACCATGCACAGTTTGAATTCCATCACGGACGCCGGGATGTGCTATTTGCAGATTCACCCACAAATTATGTTTTTTGTGCGTTCTTTTGATTAACGCACTTAGTCTCGTAGCTTTCATATCTTCTTGCTATTAAGAATGAATGTTCAAAGTGCATTCTAAATCTTTTTTTAATTTCTTATAATTCATAGACACTCGAGTTTGAGAGCGTGACGACAGTATTGGGCATACAATCTGGAATATTATAGGTAAGTGATCGCTGTTGGTGGTACAATTCATCATAGCGCATGATAAACTAGTGATTGACGAACTTAGGAAACTCAGGTTCAAGGCCGAATGGGACGGATCACAAATATAAGTCGGCGTTCCTGAATTCAGGAAACAAATGTTGTTATCTGCTGTCCACTCCCACAATCTTTTACCGCACCCACCAATCAGTTCGGAAACTTTAACACGTATGATGTGAATTAAAGTCGCTGATCAGAGTTATTTTGATAACTGGGTGTGATGGAAGCGTCCAAACATCAAGTAAGAAGGTATGCATTGTCTACCAAGAAGGCGCGCAGCCTAGCAAAGCAGTTGTTAAGGCAAGAATTTCAATTTCAGATGACAAATGCTTAGGTGCAACTTTCGTTTTTAAACCTTATTTTATTACTAATAAAAAATTGAAAACCTCCACTTTGCGATGAACGGTCTAGGCGGAACGAACTAAATATATTTAATTCAAAACACTGATGCGTTGAAAGCCAAGTTTCTTGTAGAGCAATAATGTCTGGTAAAAATGTTCATACCAAATATATCAAACCAGTTGCTGCTGCGTGAATCAATCGAAAATTTTGCTGAAGGATTTTAAGTGACCCTATGATTTAGCTAAAATAGCCTCGGTGACGGCCTTGCTTAGAATATTTTATTAGAAAAATCAGCTTTACACTGGCTGTCCTTGTAATACCTTTTGCTTTTTAATGGACAGGTGAAGCACCCTTTTTGTACGAAGGAGATCGTAAGCACTTTAACTTTCGGGAATCTGTCCCCATCTCATCTGAGTTCTGCACTTATCTCTGATAACCTTGCTTTGCGATGGTCTGGTGGCGGCTAATAAGCCTATAAAGTGTGCACCGTGCGACGGCATATATGAGCCGGCCTCCTTTAAGTTCCCAGAATTTTCACTAATAGGAGGTGATAGAGATTTTCCACCGTTTCAAACATTTGGGCTATCCGGTTCGTGAGAATGTGGGCCAATGACTCACAAATGTTCCAAGCGAAGCATTTCTATTTGCTTTTTCCACTGCGTTCTCTACTGCTCCCGCAATAGGAACAGAGAGAGCTCCTTCAATTGACGTTACATTGCGGCTGTAACGCCAACGTAGTTTTGTGTTCGTGCTTTCACTTCAACAACTGCTTCTTTCGAGAACACCGTCTATGTTAAACAGTCTCTAAAAGGTAGAGCTCACGTGTCTTTGCAGAACTACTTGAAGAATCTGTAGCATGAGGTTTGTTACAGAGGCAACACTTTTCTTCAATACTCTGGCACTCGCTAGAATTGTGACCTTCACCACATGTTCTGCACCTGACAGCAGACTATTTTATGATGTGCCATTTTATGGTGAAACCTTTTATGATGTGCCCATAACGCCAAGACTATATGCATTGGAGCAGGTGAGGGGAGTGAGGTTCGGGCTCTGTAAATTAGGGGCCAAGCCTGAGTTTCTGATGGCCGGAGTGTCTTTGCAAATTACACTATGACAAACTAAGTAGGTACTTAGTTCTGGTCAACCACCCGTCCACACCGATAAACTGAAGTGACACCTGCTGGCGAAATCAATTGCAACACTTCGCAGGGAGTCATATTGACGTTTACACTTCGAACTATAGATCCCGGCTACACGCTAAACGAGGTGGTATGAACGCGCTCACTAGATGGGATGCAAGCATCCAGCACGTCAGAAGATCCTGCACATAGGACTGTTCCGGTAAAAGGCAGAGTAAGTCCCCTCTGCCGAGCTGGCAGACCTCGGTTATGGACTGGAAATAGGCCGTCGCCGACAGTGATGCCGCCTGAATTGTTTCCGGGTTCTTCATTCAAATGATGCAGTCCTTCGTTGTAACAAGAGCCACCTGAACGTATGATATAACGTTGTACAAGAAACGATCCACCGGCACCTCCTTCGAATCAGTGGAAGTAGACCAGAAGAAGGCCCGGGTCCAGGTAAATAAAAGGGCATTCTGTCTGGCCGGAATGCTCAAAAACGCTTATCAACCAAACGTTTCACTACATATATTGTCTTCGTCAGACAAGCATGCAAAAAGGACAAGAAATATCAAGAGAAAAATTGCGATCATTTTTTTTGTTATTCGAGAGCCTGGTGAGTGATGTTTTAATCCACTACTCAAACAAAAACGACACAAGAAACTTATCTCCAGGTACAGGCGACCACGAACTTGTAGGTGTCTCCACTGTTACTTTTCTGTGTCTAAAAAGCTCGCTCTTTTCTCAAACAGGGACTGTGCAGTGAGTGAAATGACTTTTGTGCGCCTGGTAATTGCAACGATATCGTTCTGGGGGAAATCTTAAGGCATAATGCCTAATCGCGAGATAAGCTCGCACACACATGGCCATCTACCACACGTGGGGCAAATCGCACGTGGAAGACGAGGGCATGAGCTCGCGTCGCGACAAGCGGGGTGCTAAGCTATTTGCGCCATGTCACTGATAATGCTGAAAGCAGGCTGACGTTTTTTTTTTTTTTTGAGATAGGCACCACTAGCTGTAATCGGTGTATATGAATAGCTTGCCGTTTAAACGTTGGGGGACGTACGCACTCAAAGCTCAGTGGCTAACGCTGCGGAACGGGAGGTCGCCTGTTTGAGTCCGCGCATCGAAGAATATTTTAACAAGAACGTGCTTCAAGCCGGAGTCCACCATGGCTCCGCTGACATGCTTCCATGACGGAAGGGGCGGTGAAAGCTATATACTAATAGATTGCAAAGAGAATACCCGAAGGCAAACGCCTGTCGTGCGGAATAGAACCAGCAACCTCTCGACTTTCAGCGCGCGTCACTAATCACTACGCCACAGAACGTACACTGTCTGGATTGCTAACGGCAAGTCATTTATATGCACCATACACCATTTGGCAGTTCTCAGAGCTGCGAGTCTTTAGCGCGTTTTCGTTATCAGTGGCGAAATGGTGCGACAATCTCGCTTTGGGCTCGTCCTAAAGGTCATCGCCTCCACTAAGCGACGCCTCCATGGAGCGTGGTCTCTCCTGCCCGTGCGCTGATCAGACTAGTAATTCGGGAAAGGACTAAAATCACTTCACACGCTATCGCGGCCATGTTTACGAAAGGCGTCCTGCTTACACACGACGCATGAAGAACTGTGACAGTTGATCGCGCTTGTCCTGTGTACGCTTTCGCGCTAATTTGGTGCATCGGCCCGTGTGCTCAGATTTGGGTGCACGTTAAAGAACCCCAGGTGGTCGAAATTTCCGGAGCCCTCCACTACGGCGTCTCTCATAATCATATGGTGGTTTTGGGACGTTAAACCCCACATATCTAATTTGGTGCATCTTTCTTCCTGTTTCAAGTGCACGCTGTAATTGACGAGAACTGAAAGTTGTCAGTCCACGCTCGTCCTCTGTATGCTTATTTGATACGTGCTTTCTGCTTGACGTGTGCGCTGCAAGCTTCAAGCTGCTTGCCATTCCTAATTTCTCTTGGCAATTTGCTGTTGTTTCTGAAGCAATGAGCAATAAACGCTCAACTACTTTTGTTAAGATACGTTTCACTTTCGTGTTATACCGATTCCTATATAGGAAGAATAGCGATGGCTTTAAAAACTATTTATATATATGAGAAAATTCAACCCAGAGTGCCCATATAATTGCTATCGCAATAAAAAAACCCTTTGACAAAATGTAAACTACGTTCATCCTTCCTCGAAGGCGGTCTGATTAGCACTGTTTGCGGAAGAGTAAGTGGCCTGCGTTACCCGACGTGTAGCTGCCACATCGGGTTTCATGGGAGAGAAAAGAGTACGCGGTTCACACGCATGCGGTAATTTCTTCTTCTCCGCTCGTCTCTCTCTTTCTTTCTCTCTTTGTATTTTCTTTTCACCCTCCTTTTTAACGCATAACAGAAACTTCCTAATCACTTACTTTGCTGTCTCAAAAGAACAGCGACGTCATCCTTATTTAACGCTTCTTAGGTAACTCAACTCTGTCCGGTATTTGCTCATTATACGTACCTGCGATAATTAGTAGTATGTTCTCCCTGCGGTATAATTTTTTTTTACTGTCTCACACGTCGTCTTTCATCTTTCTTCGAAAGCCAGGGAGATTCATAAGGACGTTCCTGCCCACGTCACCGAGGGGCGTTTTGGGTAACAGGCTTAAGGAAAGCTAGTTATCACTACTAAGTCGTGCTCATGGTCACTTTCAGTCAAATGCTTTGTTTTCCCCGCTTGATGTTTCTCGCTTTCTTGAAGCGGTCGCCATTCGGGGCTAATTAGTACAGAAGCGATATTGATGGTGCGATCAAAGTAATGTCATTTCTGTCGATGCAAAAGCATTTTTTATTAGGATGGCCTTTCAATTTCATTGCTTCTATATAATAAAACTGTGAGGTTTTAAACGACATGCTCAGCGAGTGTGGCAAGTGCTGCAGCTGTGCTTTAAAGAAAAAGTGCCTGATGCACAGTACCGTGTATTGAATATTGTCCTTTCTCATTTGTTGTAGGGTGTCGAACCGGCTATTTCAAAACTGGTTAGCCTCCCTGCCTTTTGTTCATCTCGCTTTATATTTCGGCACCTTTGTAAGTGGTAAAAATATTGCATTTTTTTATTTCCTGTTTCTCGCCGCTCTTCCCCTGGCAGTCCTACATTCTCTGTATATCACTTAGCTTTGTTGATATTGCACTCACTACTGCAGATGTTGGAGAAATCATTAACAACTGACTCATGAAACCTTTTCCTAAACTTCTTGTTTGAAACGGCAGAAAACTCAGTTAGTTGGCTGAGCCTGCGTTCGAAGATAATTCTCTGATGCTCGGAGGCATTATATATGCTATCATATATTTATCTGCAAAATCGTGCTTCTTCCGTCCATTGGGTTGACTGGTTCCTCCTACTGTGTGTGAGCAACGCTTGAACGATGTCACTGATGATGAACGCCTAGCTTTGCTTACAATGCCCTCTCCGTTATGTTTGTATGGTTTCATTAAACGAGATTTTCGAAACGTTGTTGATTCTATTGGAGTGTTTATTGTACACTTTTAATAAAATTTCTATTGAATTTCTAGTTGCTATTTTTCACAGTCAAAATCTCTCTCTCGCTCATTTGTATTGATCCCAACGTAATGTTGCTCAAAGAACTCGACTTAAGCGCCACTGCTGATAGCACACATTTATTTCCCTGTCACTTGGGACAAATAATGATGTCTCTCAAGGGAGACAAGTTTTCCAGGTGCACTGACAACCACCGATAAATCCAAAGACGAAGAAAAATTCAGCTTAGAGGAATAAAGATCAAAGACTAGCTTCTCTGCAGGGACAAAAAAAAAGGAAGTGAAGTGTACTAGGAGCCTTTAGTGACGTCATCTAATAGCAAAACATAGAGCATTTGAAACCGGTAAAGTAACGACCAATCGTCACGCAATGCGAATGGCGTAACGAGTTGGTCGTTGAAAGCTCGAAACCATTAAAATAGGCTAAGCCACTATTTTTTATCGTCATGAACTACAGCACCAATAATGTGCACGTAATGCCTCACAGGCATGTCGCGGGTACCACACTTCTCCCAGAGTAACAAATAATGACACATTGGATTCTTCCCTACTTCACAAAAATTAAGATGATTCATAGCTTAATGAGCACCTCGCAAGGGTTCTTGTATTGGTTGCCAAGGAAGCCCTCAAGGCCTTCGTGACACTTTTCCTCGGGAGCTCCATAAAATACTCTCTCTCTTTCCTCTCCCTCTCTCGCTCGTTAACGGGTGCAATTTACCATGGTATAAGAGAGCGCAACCTCGGCCAATCGTCACATACCGCGAACTACGTAACTGGTGGGTCGTTTCAGCCTTCTGGTCCGCTACATAGGGCTCAGCAACAATTCTCCATTGTCATCAGCCATCGCATCAACAATGTCTGTATAATGTCTTGCATATATATGGCAAGCGGGTTCCACGCTTCTCAGCATAATGACTGATATCGCGTCGAGGGTGCTTCCTCGCGTGACGACAATTGTTATTTAGGGATTTTCGTCACCGTGCAAGTGTACTTGTATTAGTAGCCCCTGGATAGAGAATGAGTTTTCAACGAATTCTAGAAAGGCCACTTTTCTTGTTTTCGTCGTGACTGTGCTGTGCTTAACGCTATGGCCAGCTTTTTTTTTTCTAGGACTTCACACCTTAACAAAATTTAGGAACGACTGTCTTGTGTGTGCGCGTGTGTGGGACTGTACTACGTATTATTTGTCCGTATACTTGTCCCTTACAATTCTACAAGCTACAATCAACTCCCGACAACTGGAGTGGCAAACCAGGTGACTGATCAGACTATAGAATCTACGAAGCATTCATTAAGCATTCTCTCAGTCATTCTCTCAGCATTCTCTCAGAAGCATTCTCTCAGTCACTGTTATTTTACTGCATGTTTTGCACGAAAATATTAAGTACGCCAACTGCTCGACGTTCGAAACTCGAGAACGAACACTGCCGCGCTTGGGCTTGGTTGCGTGAAACGCTTTGGCGCTTAGCAGTGCAAGCTTACAAAGTTTCTATACTTTTCCTTGTGTGTCTCTCACGGGGATACCTACCTTCAGCAGCGTCGGATCCGGTGGGGCAATTCTCAAAGTGAAAAGTCCCAGTGCACGAGAAAACAAAGTCAGCACACTAGACCCTCATTTCGAGTCACAGCGTAAGGCTTTTGTCGGCATCGGGGACCACGATCCAACGACTTACGTGAGACCGAAACCGAGGCTTACGACAAAATTGGGACAACACTCTAAGGACGTCGCTGCAAGCAGCTACTAAATCTTCAGTTTTGTTTTTCCCTTACGAGGATTTTCTTCTTTAGCATTTGTGTTTTTTGATACCTTTTCTCCCCACATTCTTTCTCTTTCTCTCTGTCTTTGTTTATGGTCATGGAATCTCTGTTTTGCCTAACAGTCGTTCATTAATTAGTGAACCTTTTTCCGCCTCTGTGCTGTATTTCTTGCAGCAGGTACACTTTGTTGTACACTAATTTAATTTCCTACTGTTTTATTCTTGCCATCTCTAGTACTCCTTGTGACCTTCTCGCGTGATTCCGCACTTGCGTCTTCAGGCGAGACCGGATTGATTGAAACAGATGTCGCGTGCGGTGTCGTAAGGTTGTAGAGCTGGCACCAACTCTATATGGCAGCCCTAACAAAGACATGTGGCAAGGGAGGCCAACAAGAAATCTATAGTGAGAGAAAAAGTGAGTAAAGCAAAATAAAAACGGAAGTTTGAACAAGTTGTATCCGATTCGCTGGGATCGATGCAGAAAGAAGCCTCGAAAGATGGCGGCTGCGACAAAAGTTTCAAGAGGCCGTGCAAAACTTTTCCAAGTAATCGCCAAATGACTCCGATACACGTTTAATGTCTTGTGAATAGAGTGCCGCCCCGAGTTTTAGAATCCTGCAAGTACAGCCGCGGCCACATCTGTGTAGAGCACGCGAGCCGTCGGTTCTTTCTCTGTGGCACAGAACCTTGAGGGAGTATCGGGCTCTGACGCGGTCAGCCTGACAACTACACCATGCATGCTCCTGATACACCACTTCAGAGCCCGAGAGTGCCTCAAGATTTCACGCTGCCGGGTGGAAACCGGCTGCTCGCGTGTTCTACACAAACGTGGCCGCGGCTGTACGAGCAGAGTCACAGCGATTTGCGGCACGCTTTGAGCGCTTTCTCTGTCCTTTAGTACCAGCCCGCGTGCTGAAAGTACGAGAAGGGAGAAGGAAAGAGTGACAAGGGAGCGAGAAGCTACATCATTCGTCGGTGCGCGTCATCACCTTGAGCATGTCTGTTTTTTTTTTCTATTTGGTGACATGGTTTGCATATAGTGGGCTCCCGATAAAACACGCCACGTGATTTCGTGGCGGGAGCTGTAGCTATACAACACACGATTCTCGGATAAGACAACGACAATGGTCTCTGTGCTTATGGTGCTGTCACTTGAGTTTGTGACATCGTTTGTGGAGAGAAGAGCGAGTGCGTTGAGCGGGGAAGTTGTTCGAGAAATCGTTCCTTGAGAGTCGATCCAAGAAATCTGTTATCATCTTAACGGGCTTGTGCCACCGTGCGGCCTATCCGAAAAATTATTATCACGAACGGGCACATGCCACAGAAAGAGGAAAGCTCCAGCTACTCACCACTGGTGAGCTGAATACGAAGAAGGCTACAATCAGACCAACAAACGGCTGCGATGAGACACCTGCAAGCCGAAGACTCCGAGTGTGCACAGCGAAAGAATGCTAAGTAACGAGAAAGGCAAATGGAACTGGGAGAATACCTCCAAGAAACAGAAGGCTTACGCCAATGACGACTGGAACGCGTAGATCTGTGATGGGTGCGAACATTAGAAGAGGTGTCTCTGGAGTTTCAACAGACGGGTCATTTTTGTGACCGTCTGTGGTTTAACTCTGATATCTCTGCGCTGAGAACCAAAGTAGTAACACCTCAGTATCATCTATTCCAAAGCCTAGACACAGGCTATAAGCGACGTTGAACCTGGATCGGCTTGCTGAGGCCTAGAAAGCATCTAAAATCAACAAGTTTGGTCTTCAGTATCATCTACTTTCGCTGATTCAAGACTTGTGCGGCTTAGTATAAGCCTCACAACTTTTGTCTAACCAATTTTGAGAGCTCATTGTAAATATCAAGATTCCCACTTGTTGTGCTGGACTGGTTTGTTCACATTGTCCCGGAAGCCTCGATTTACCGATCGGCAGCGTTTTTTTTTTTTTTACCGTGCTCAAGAAGCGTTGCAGTGACCCTTTAACTTATACTTAAAGTATATATTATCGCGCAGACTGCGTTCAGACTTCGGCGCTACTCCACGTACAAATGAAAGCTTTATTTTGAGAATTAAACTTATTTATTACTTTCTGAAAACTGCTGTCATGTAATTCTGTGTCATAATTTTCTTTCTCGCTTGAAAGAACGGCTTCCTCGTACCCGTGTCTACTGATTGAAACGAAGTTGATGCCGTCAAAGCGAAGCAGCTCATTTAAAAGTCTCCCGCGACAATCCTTCTTCGCACTCGAGAGATCCTCGACAAAAGTGCATGGCTTGGAGAAGGATTCGGTTGATTTTGTTTATCTCCATAACTGCCTCTCTATCATTCGGCTAAAGCATCCTGCCCTACGTGCCGTTGTTTACAACTGCTCTATACGGTGAGGAACAAAACAAAACGATATAATCTAATAAAGTCAGTACGGGGAGAGGTTTCCTTCATATCGTGGAAAAGAATATTTTTTGCACAAGTGCGTACCAGAAGGGCCCAATGTCTGCGAAGCGCTTACCTCCAGAGCCACGACTTCAGGCTGCCAACGCAGTGCAGCGAAAACAAGTTCAGAAACCCGAGATTTAAAATAAACAATAGAGACGACAAAAAAAAAAACAATCCCACCTGTCCCAAATTGTGAAATCTGTCCAACCTGCAAAGCAGAGCTGAAGATTCGTCTGTCTCTTATGACGCATGATGTGTGTTTAAATCGAAGCTGCGAGTTGGCCTGTCTCCGATGGCGCTCTGCTTGCGTCAGAGTCTTGCAATGCTGATGATTACCTCGCATTCGTCTGCATTTCGCCTCCGTCTTTCTCTTCCTTAAATGAGCAGAAAATATAAAGGGTGCTCTTGGTTCAGATAGATAAACTGCACTCGGGAAACTCCAATGCTTTAAGTTGGCCTCTGATAAGTTCGTTATTTGCGGAGAAACTTGAGTTTGAAGTTTCATTTCTAAACTTCGCGCCGAAATTCCTGCGCGTGACGTCCTAACTTTTAAAGTGTATTTTTCGTGTTTTCGCGACGTTATCTCAATTAAATTTTGAGAAGCAACATATGCTGGGTCTATGGCACCCACAGATGACAACCTTCTGCATTTTTATTTATTAGAAGCTGTGAAGGACACAGCAGACCCCTTAAAATTTTATGACGTCACGGTGCGCTAATCTCAAGGTGACGTCCCCCCATCCGCATTTTATTTTCGCGCGTTTTCTTGCTTACGAAGCGTCGTCCCGCGGCAAGAAGGGTGTCTGCAGTACTGTTAAATGGGGTGTTACGCGAAATATAATTTTTTTCTCTGTAACACCCCTTGAAATCTGTGTCCAACTCTCGGCGCGGGCGTTTTGTTAAACGCTTCGATAGTTTGCACAGATAAAGTATCTCTTCGATGGCGCACGCGTTTACTGGCGAGATATTGCTGGTGGTTCAAACTTTTAGGCGTTCATGGCTGAAAATGAAATCCTTTATTTGATATGCGATGGTGCACTCTCTTGACCTATTTAGGTGTCGACTTGAATGTAGAGCCCTTTTTAGACGTATTACTACGTCAAATCGGCCTGTGGCTCCCTCTTTTGGGCTATTTTTAGTACTTTTCAAATGATTCCAAGTGATGACCTGAAACAACAGCGCCCCCCCCCCCCCAGTACCCCTAAATACGTACTTAAATATGAAAACAAAAACGATTGTTGGCAGCAGGATGACGCAAGGACGTTAGAACAAACGCGCTTTTCAGTGGCGTAAGAAACCCATTTGTCAATGCTGTGTTACGAAAGCAAGTTCTGGCTTTTCACAGCGAGAAAAAAATACATATAGAGGAGAAATGAAGTTTGATGCCGAAAAGACAAGTTCAAAAGGTGAGGAGTGTCTTACGCTTTTTTTTTGTAGTGTTACTTGTGAGGAAGCTCTGGTGATATCTGACGTCACCCAGCTCGACTCTTCCAAAGACCTGTCGCAACGGTTATTCCAGCACAAGAACCTTCAAAAACGGAAACCTCCATATATTTTAGTACGTACTTGAAATCATCCCATTTTTTCGAAAAACAAATTTTTGTTACAGCAATATTTTTTCACCTCTTAAACTTCTTTTATTTCTGTATTCTAACTGGCTTACTTTTCAAGGAGAACATGGCAGTTTTAATTTACCGGCTAAATTATGCGTGACATTTTGGGAACTTTTTTCAGGAGCTCTCGTTTAGCGGGGTTTAGTAACCACTACTTTAATCTATACCAGTCCTATGTACTACTTAATTTAAAAATATAAGATATTATCATTATTATTATTATTATTATTATTATTATTATTATTATTATTATTATTATTATTATTATTATTATTATTATTATATTGACCATAGTTAGAAGGGCAGTGGTTCAGCGGTTTGTTTTGCAACCAAAATGCGCAGAGTGGTTCATGAAATATATAGCCTATCAAGACCATTGCGACTATCCTGATGAAATGAATGTCTGGTACTGATCTGCGGGAGCTTTGGGGGCATTGTTTTTTTTTTCGTGTCTTTCTGGAAAATATTTTACAGCTACCTTTTGTTGGCAGAAACGTGCTCTTCATTATTCTTTCAAGCAACGTTTTGCGAGCACGAAAAACAAAAAAAAATGTTGTTGTTGTTGTTGTTGTTGTTGTTGTTGTTGTTGTTGTTGTTGTTGTTGTTGTTGTTGTTGTTGTTGTTGTTGTTGTTGTCGTCTACACGTAGTGTGCAAGTGCGTGTTTTGCTCAGCAATGTAATGCTATGCTATGCTATTTTGTAACGGAAGCGGGGCAGGCGCTACTGTTCACTCCTACGTTTCCGTATTGATCTCGCACAGAGCTTCCATTTATTATTTCATTCACGTGCTTGACCTTGGGTCGCATTCTATACCGTCTCATGGTTGATGTACTGCGCATCCGGTTGAACATCGGCGTCGGTCACCTCGCCGTCCAAGGTCGTTGCAGTCGTTGCCTACTGCCAGTACCAGCACGGCAGCACCGAAGGGCAGTATGGGAAATAAAAGAAGAAAGAACGGCTTCTAACGACGCACTTGACCGTGACGGGCTGCAGGCTTCGCAGAAAAGGTGCAGGAGACCGCCATGGCAGCACGGCTTTTTTTTTTTTTTTTTGCGCACCGCATGACCGTGATATAACGACACGTAGGGACGTAGCGTGCAAAACTAACAAGCTGCACTCTCTGACCTTCGGATTGATGGCTCTTGTGGGTGGAAATGCACTCTGGTATAGAAAAGCACGGCTAAGAATACGCAAAGGAGACACCCGAGTAAGGCGCGTGTGCTGTACTCTTAATCAGGTCTACGTTAAAAGCTGGCTATATCCAGGAAACTAGACGAAAGATGTCCGGTTTCCTGGCTACATCTTGCCCTTCAATCGGGACCATATTACAAGTGGAGATTATCTTTGGGAATATTATTATGAAATGTATTGCTTGCAGAATCACTATCAGTTTCGCGATGCTTTTCTCAAACTCCTTGACCCAGGGTTTAGAGTTAACGCTTTACGTACAAAACACGTACGCGAAAAGAAAAATGCAAGAGAACATACACCATTCTGTTGCGATGCAACTTTAGGGTTGGTGTCCCGCCGGTGTATTTCTTGCCATGAGCTCGGTGGATTTACGCGCCAATACTAGAATATGATTACAAGGTACGACATAGTTAAGGGGCTCTGCGAATTTCGACCACCCCAAATTCACAAACATGCACCTGAATCTGAGTAGAAAGGCCGCAGTGTATCTCTGATAACGTGAATCTATCGAGCTATTCACTGTATGCTGCTATAAAGTTAAATAACTTGAAAGAGATGCGTGACAGTTGGGCCTGTCTGCATAAAAATATAAAAAAGGGCCATTGGGGCCTCTTTACTTGCGGTATGCGCTTTGATTTCACCATGAAGTAATTTCTGTTTTGAAAGAAATGAAAATGCCGAACACTGTGTAGAGGGTGCATGGTGCCATTCTCCGTAACGGACAACCTTCGTCGCACAGGTCAACCACTTGCTTTCTAGCGTGCAGTCTTTTTTTTTTATTATTATATGAACGAGTGTGCTGGAACTATAGTCGCAATCGTTTGCAGACAACATTTAGTGCTTGCCGTTATTTTATAATGACGTTTTCCTTGTATTGTGAACATTTTTTTTTCATTTAACACTTTCAGGCGCACATGGTTTTTATAGTGTGTTTAGGCGCCTCACTTCACGCGACATACATTTACTACTAATGTTTAACTTCTTTAATTTGTAAAGGCAATGGGGGAAAGATACAGTGCTGCTTGCATCGAGTCGACGGGTGAGAACAAAAAAAGCTGATTTCCTACATCGCGAACGTTGCAAATAAGTTCCTGCAAAGAACATGACCTGATACTGACAGCGCAGCCGTGGTTAGACGAGCGGCCATAACCTTCCCTCAAGTGACTGAATTCGATATGAAGGATTGAACACACCACAGTGGTGTTGCAGTTACTGAGCTCAGCTGCTGACTCCGAAAATCACGGGTTCAATTCAATTCAATTCTTTATTTGCAAACTGTGAAACATACAGAAACATCACGATTGGTTGGACCCATAGCCGAATGCTAGTTTGATCCTTGCCGTGGTGGTCGCATTTCAATGTAGGCAAAATGTCATAGAGCCCCGTATTTCGCGATGTGGGTGCACGATAAAGAACCCCCAGGTAGTCAACATTTTCACTACGGCATACCTCGTGGTCATATCGCGGTCTTGACACGTAATACCCCAGATAATTTATAACATTGCTACGCACAGGCCTTACAGGCGCCACTGTTTCTTGTATACGCATCTTCTTATTTTATTATCAGCATTCATCGAATCTTCCTTCAGCGCTCTCCTTTTCTAGTGTTGAGTATTATGCAGGCGTAAACTACAGCCCACACCAAAAAGTGCGTTTTTTTCTTTTTTTACAGCGAGAGTTGTTGTGGGTCTCGCGTAGCGCCGTAGTTGTCTGCTGCTGCCGCCACCGCCACCGCCGCCGGTGTCCGTAACCACATCGCGTGAAATGACAGAAAAAACCTAGTACCAATGACACAGTGGAATTCGAGCCTGGGTCCGCTGGGTATTCTACCACTGAGCCATGCTGGTGCTTGGAACATGTTGACAAACTTGCCTTAGATAGGCCTGATTTCGGGAAAGTAATCACGTTAACTACGACTTATAAAGCGTTTTAAAAGAGCGAAGGAACAACCACTCGTCACACAGTGCGAATAGCGTAGCGAGTGGGTCGATCAATGCTCCAACCCATTCAAAAAAAGCTTGTTTTTGTTTAGCTATTAACTGTGGCGCATACCCACTTCAGGAATGATTCTTCATCGTCGTCAGCCACTGCATGAAGAATTGGCACAAAATGCCTCGCAATAGTTTAGTGGATACCACGTCTCTCAGAAGAATGACGAAAAATAGCATAGCAAATGCTGGCCTACTACTCTAAGGTTTTTATTATTAATGCCGTAGTGGGTATCAAGCAAGTCGGCTTTCGGAAATATCCAATGAGTGTTTATAAAAGGCTCTGAAAGGCTGCTCTTCTAGCTTTCGCTGTGACTGGGCAGCGCCTTCCGCGCAGGCCTGGCATTTTTTTTCTGTTTCAGGTAAGTTTTTATCTCTCTCTCTCTCTTTATCTTTTAACTGAAGAGCAATAAGTTTAAGTTCTGTACCTTTACTTTTCTATTTCAAGCTGGGAAGCCAACGGCAGTCGTTCTGGATACCCGGCTGCTACTGCTTCTGTAAAAAGAATCAGCGAAAGGAGGTCAAATAAAATGATCATTTCGCTAGTTGTTATTGTGAGGAGTCTTTCGTTTCTTTTTTATTTCAGTTTTCTTTCTTCCAGCAGCGGCCCTCGTATCGTATGACTGTCAAACGCTCAAGTGGGTTTTATGCTGCATCGGCAGGAGAAGTAAACCAGGCATTGCGAAGCGTTGCTTTCTGATATATGGGCAGGCACGCAGTGCATGCAAATAAAATGGTTGGTATTCCTCGATTCATTTTATGGTGGGCAAGCGCGAACGCGGGTGCTGTAGCAGCGAGTTGCATAATTTATTGCGGAGTTGCGCTACACCTAACGGTAGCGGTGTGCATGTTACTTGTATTGTTGGCATGCTGGAAAATGTTGGTTGCTTGGTCGTATATATTCCTGCACAAATACAAACCATGTTTCCTGTTGCCCTACTTGCGAAACTCTTTCTGAGTATTGACCAAGCGTTACCCAATACCACGAGCTCGCAAACGCGAACGCGAGACCGACTGGAGGGAAAAAGCGTTGTAGCAAGCAACCATGGAGTTCTAAATTACCCGTATGCTACCAACACTTCAAAAGTGAGATAGTGTAGCTAGAGTGTACTAGAAGCTTTTGAAGGGCGCGAGCAGCTACCTGGGAGCGGCCGTTTCGGCGTGGAATGATGCGGTGGCGCTGGCGTCGACCAATCTACCCGGGCGGATGGCTGGCAGGCGTTCCGCGTACGTGTTGGTACCTCTCTATCACGCCTAGTGTGAAGATGATCTCCCTCTTTTTTTTTCTTATTCACATACCTCCCCTTTTAGATGCGGAGCATCTAATACTCGAGGCTTGTAGTGCGGCGCCGTCCGCAAGCTTCCTCCTCCTCCTTCCACCATCTGTGCATCCCTTCCTCCTCTACACACCGCGCGCGCTTCACTCCTCCACCATCTGTGCACCCTTCCTCCTCTACACACCGCGTGCGCTTCTCCTCTTCACGAACATTCGCTAGCTGTATAATGTAGCGCGCATGCGCCGTCACGCTTCGAGAACATCGGCAGCTGACGCGCGCGCATGCGCCGTCGCGCTTCGAGAACATCGGCAGCTGACGCGCGCGCATGCGCCGTTGCGCTTCTCCCCCTTCTCGAACATTCGACAGCTGACGCGCGCATGCACCGTCACCCACCATCTGTGCCGCGCGCGCTTCTCCCCTTCGAGAACATTCTACAATTCTCCTGATTCTCCAGTGGACGCGCATGCGCCGTCGCGCTTCGAGAACATTCAACAGCTGACAGTGCATGCGCCTTCACGCTGTATATATACTCAAGGTCGGCGCTCGCTCGCTCAGTTGCCGCTCGTCGGTTGGTTTGTACGGCGCGTCGACGTCCAAGATCGCGGTGAAATGAATGCCAACGAATCCACAAACACAATGATCGACGTCCCTTCGACCAGCGCCGCCCTTTCGCATACGTGTGTACGTGTTCACTCATTTAACACCCCCTCCTACAACCACTTTAACCAATTGAGCCATCGACCCAAGTAAGTCGCAATTTAACACCCCATTTTACAACCACGTTAACCAATTTAGCCATCGACCCAAGTAGGTCGCACTTTAACACCCCGTTAACCAATTATATGCTCCGCATCCTCCTCAGTGTTCCCCCGAGGGAAGCTGCGGGCAATCTTTTTCGCGCTAATAAAGGTTATTTGACATTATTGTTATTGAAGTTGCTGCTGACCGCACTGCAGCTCGAAGCAGCATAGCACATTGTACAATATAACGAGCGCGTTTTTTTTTAATTTTTAAAGTGTACACATTTTAGACGAAAAACCAGCTGGCCGGTACACACCAGAAGCGCCCCCCCCCCCCAAAAAAAAAGGAATATGGTGCACACCATGTCCATTCCACGTAAAACACCATTCCACGTAAAACACCATTGGTGTTTCCACGTCCATTCCACGTAAAACACCAAAGCTGCACTCAAATAAAAGGCTCATTGCTTGTGGTTGCGTGCACACACGACAAAGAAGTAGGCTTTATTGATATTATTTGAAGAACAGCAGAGTTTTTCCAAACCTCCCTTTGGTTTTGAAATATGGGAATAGATTCATTGTTGTAGGACCCACAGAAATGAGAATACTTAATACTGTAAAATAATGTCTTAGGTGAAACATAGTAGTGGAAGATTTTGAGAGTTTAAAAAACGCAACAACACTGCAAAGCAGAGTCGTAACTAATGTTAATCATAATTGATAACATAAAATGCAAGGTTTACATATTTATAACACAATACATTTGCAATTAGGTAAATCGTAAAAAACGTAAAATATAGAGCCAGGATACAAAAGATAACATAAAGCAAAGCAAACAGAACGACAGAGTTAATGTTGTCTTTCCAAATGCATTTAAAAAAAGATGTTATGGTCGAAAGATCGTTTGAAGGGACACTGAAGTGCAACAATGAATTGGCTTAGATCGATGAATTATGCACCGAAATCCCCAATGCTGCTAAATTTACCATCACAGGTTTAATACAAAAGATTCAAGATCAAAGATTTATTTTGAGATTTCGCGTCATTATTTGCACGTTCTCTCGCTTACAAGCATCTTCTATGAAAAATTGTTTTTCTTCTTGGTGTACCGTCAAAAAATTAAGAGTGTAAGAAAATTTGCACGAAAAATGACATCCTTTTTACGCCACTGTAGCAATTTATAGCCTACTCAATTTTAGGTGCTTCTGTGCGCTTTTGACACTGTAGAAGATTTTTCATCTTGACTTCATTTGCGCGTGTAGACCGTGGGTAAGGTCCGATGGTGGCAAAAATGAAGTTTCTGCTGCTCCACAACAGAGGGGGACGCTTGCAACAAGCTGCAGAGCATCTGAGGCTTCTCGAACAGTTACTAAACTGGACTTGCTGATTAGTTTCTCTTGCACGGATGCTTCACATTGCACGATTCCATTGTCTGCACAGGTGAAGTATACGGCTCGTTGAATGCAAAGTTCACGAGTGCTAGGATTCAGTGAGCACGCTACATACGACACGCCGGCAAATCCAGGAAACTCGTGCAGCGCCCATGACTTTGATGGTAGGACAAGACCACGAAGGTCACCGAGAGTGACAACCGCGTCAGACGAGGGACTTGAGCTTGCCTCGTCAGCTTCGTCGCCATCTGCAGAAGTTGCACCGTTGGTGTCCACAAGGAGCTGTGCAGGAGTGCTAATGCGTCGCCGTTTTCTGTTGTCATTATCAGCCGGCACAAACTGATGACGCCGCTTGGTTTGGGTCCGCGAAGCCGGAGTTTTGAGAGTCAAATATGCAGGCAGGTTGGGCAAGATCGTCGGGACTGCATCAGGGGCAAGTGTCGGCGTTCCCCTAGGAATTCGGGCTTGAACACCATTGATAACATGTACGTAGTCTCGCACAATGAAATGCGGTTTGAAATGTAACTCGCACACAGCACAATCGGCGTCAAGCGGCTTGTCAAGCCGATGGAGGTTCCGCTCCCAAAGAAGTCGTCGTTCTTCGTCTTTCGGGGCCTTAAAAAGTGATAACTTCCGACTTTGTTGCACGTGCGGATATCCAGTTGTGCAACCTAGCGCGTAACAATGGTTTAGACGCTACTTCTTCGTCATTTCGCGACTAAAACCGCGATGCCGGCCATGCCGCCGAGCCAGCCGAGTAAACCAAGTGGGAAGATTGGGCGATAGCAGCGCCGCCGCTACTTTTGCCACAAGTTGGGGATGGAGAAAGCAAGGGGAAAGCGTTTTGGTCGTGCCACTCAAAAGTTCTAGTACACTCTAGTATAGCTTTAATTATGGAAGTCTAATACACGGATAATATGTCAACTGCAAGAAGGAGGTACGGAACTTTCTTGATACCTAAAACGCGTGATGGTGGTCTAGTGCTTATGATACTCGTCTGCTTGCCCGAAGGTAAGGATATCGAATCCCAGCCGTGGCAGCCGCCTTTTTGATGGAGACCAAAATTCTCAATGTCTTGTACTTAAATTTAGGTGCATGTTAATAAACCCCAGGTTATCAAAACTTCCAGAGCACTCCCCTACGGCGTGCCTCATAATCATATCATGGTTTTGGGACGCTGCACCCTAATATTTATTATTAAGTTCTTAATACGGAAAAAGGCTTTGCCATCTGCGGCGCCGAAGTACAAAAAAGCAGAACGGCGCGTCTTTTATTCACGAAAACTGACGCATGACGTTTTCTGACCGAATGTGCTGAAACAATAGCACTATCAGCCGCGGATTGATACCGTTACCCTAACAAAAAAATAAAAATGGAAATAGACGGCCCTCGTATATATGTTCCCATGACAAAATAAAACTTTCGCCGTCGCGGGGAAATGCGAACTATAGGCTTGTGGAAACAACTTCCTGCTTCGGCGACGAAACTTGTCGCTGAGCCACAAGTTTTGGTCGTAGAACGGTAACAATTCCTGCCTTCAAGCAGTGAAATCACGCAATGCGTTTTGCAATGGTTGAACGAAGCCACTTTGAGTATTGGAACCCAGGGTAGTATAAACAGTTGCTGCAACCATCTGTGCTACTTAGGTGTTTTCTTTTTTTTCTCTCTTTGTGTCTGTGTATCTGCTTCACTCACCACTGAAATCTATTTTAAAATTACGCAAGACATTTACACTAACGAAGAAGAAAAGCGTTCTCATCAAAAAATAACATTTCATTATTTTTCCTTCATTTTTTTTTCTAAAAAACCAACATCTTACACATGGCTAGCCAATTAAACAAAGAGTAAATTTCATCACATAAAGAACCACTGCCGGATTCTTTGAACGTTATAGGGTACAGTATACCCTTCCGAGTCGTAGTTGCTCTATCTAACCTATGTTACCGAAAAAATTCATTATTTCACCTTAATACGGCCTCATTCTAATCTGTTATTTTATTACTGCACTCTTCACCTGGCGACAATGCTTGAAGTTTGTGTACTTGAGTTTAGATGCATGTGAAAGAACCTCAGGTGATTGAAATTGCTGGAGTCTTTTACAATGGCGTCTATCATAACGATATCGGGGTTTTGCGACGTAAAACTTTAGTTATCATGATTAACCCTACACCGAATATGCTTGTTTGGCTGGTTTCCGTATCACTGTCTATTCGTGTTCGCCAATTGACGAGTGTTCGCAGGGTGAAGAACACTAATGAGCCTTCGCACATCTGTATACAGTATGTACGAAGGCAGGGTAGTGGTTATTCTCACTAAATTTCTAGAGCCTTCTTTTTTTATTACAGGTACAGGCGGTGACATCAAGAGATAGCAACCACTTTGAAAGCTGTTAAATCTACTTTACTTAGAATGAGAAAGTTCCTCTTGACAATGAGAGCTGCACCTGCTGAAAAGTTGGCCAGCTACACTGTGGTACGTTACCTGTGTACGAACTATTTTTTTTTTTTCTGGTGTGATCCACCAAATCAAAGTTGGGGCCTCATTAGTGAACCTTATCGTCGAAAAGCCGATGAAATGGTAGGCGATCCAGGAAAGCTGGAACGACTGCGGGTTTCAATACCGTGGACCGAGTTACGTAATTTAAGAATACAGATGGAAAAATGCTGATCATAAATAGTTTTCACAGCCGTTCACAGAATTAAGTTGACTGGTACGACCAAAGTTTCGCGGCAGATATCTACGGCATGCCTCTTACAATGTGGAGCTACTGCCTTATGGCGGAAGGCAGTTTAGGGCAAGCTTAGGAAGAAAGGCAGTTTCAGATAAACTCGTTTGAAAGGAGAAATGGCGTTAACAGAAAGTGAGAATAGTGGTGAGATCAAGGGTAGCAAGGAGGCCAAAAATAAATATGCTTGTTGAATAAGATAATTATTCTCTCGGTTTAGACCAGCCACTTTAATAATGTACCTCGGTCTATACCGAGATAGAATCTGCGGTTGCGGCCGATTGAAACGTCAGTTCGCAGAATCGCTAACGTTTGCACTGTCGGGAGCCTAGTATCTATGCTGGCGAAAGTATTATTTGAAATTCCGACCATTACGGGAACCTAGGGTTGGCGTTTTCAGATTGGCAGACGGCATTGAAGTCGTGAACCCAATAACTTCGGAAGTAGGCTGGCCTTGTGGAGTTCACAATGTGACGAAAATCAGACCGCAAAACAAGATAGTGGTTCGTGTATTTCGCAGAATTTAAAAAACGAGGTAAAGAAGTATGAAGAATACTACTGCAGCCATGCCTGTGATGTATCAGAACTATCTATAGTTTGACATTCACGCGTTCAAAGGACAACATTGTGTGGAAACATTTCTGTTTCTCCTGGTTCTAGGAAATCACGGACGTGATATTGGTAGTTTTTGCGATAGTTGCTTTTCGTGTGTTGCCTTGTCTTCTGCGATCTGAAAGCCACTGACAGTGCCTCAATATCGTCCAGGCTGGCATGTCTTTCGATGACTGATCAAGGAAGTAAAAATGATGCATATGGAACAACATGACACATCCGATTCACAAGCAAACTCTGTAGCCTTCTGTACCTACATTGCTCTTTATTTGTAATAAAAGGAATCTGAAAAAAACGCGCATAACTTCCTTAATTCATGACGTAGTAAGCGCGCGTGAGCGCGTGCGTGTTCTCAATTTCTTGCAGCATAGATCTCTCATGCAGCAACATGCTACCTATGCCACCAGGTAAAATTTTGCAACTACCACGGTAGAGAGCACGTAGTGAGTGGTCTCTCCTACATGTTAAAAGAGCCCGCGTATTGTAAATACTTGCAAGAGTGACAAGCCGGCCAGGTGACACCACTTTTTTCTGTCTTGATCAAGCGATGAGCAAATGACGATATTTACGTTAAGTTGCGTCTAAGAAAGCTTTATAGGACTAACTTTCCAACAGTTTTCTTAAATAAATGAGAAGAGTATACCTGGGGTACACTGGAATGCATATCACTTTATACAAACCAGCATATCAACAACGTGCTGTGCAGAATTTGGCCATACTATTTCTCCCGTGTGAATGAAAAGAAATATACATTAGTGAGATTGTTCCATCTGCGCACACCACTTGGCTATAGTTTGGTCTGAAAGATGCGAATGCAAATTTCGCTTGCAAATTGAAAGTCATTATTTCGAATCTAGCTGCCAGCCAAAGTTCTGAAACTTTGATAAGTTTTAAGCGCTCATTGGATGCTTGGTAGCGTACGGCACAGAGGAAAAAAGGGGGAGGCGATTTTCATATCACATCACGCGAAAGCGAAGTACTTTGAAATGCTTGTGCACCAACTGCTGGGAACAACGTGACCTTGAACCCAGCGCAACGCACATTGGAGAGTCTGCAGTCACATTGCTCGCGTGCAGTTTGCGTAACGCGTGAGAAGGACGAGGCAATGAACGTATGTGTACACGTTAATTTTGGAAGAAGCCTGAGTATAATAACAGAGACTAGGCTAAATATGCTAAGTCTTGGGAATTTCGCAATGCGTCTCTTTCTGGTAAACAAACAATTTCAATTCAATTTTCAAAGTTTGTTTTATTGTTTTCTTGTACAAGACACAAGAAACAAAAGAATGTTGGGGCTAAAGGCATATAGCCTGACAGAGGACCCACAACACCCTTGTACACAGTTCGTACATCAAAAAAATAAAAATGAAAAACAGCTTTCGTGTCATCCAGACCTTCATGAACAAAGAAGCAACAGAGCAAAGTATAGCTGACAAAAATATCATGTTACATTGAATCTGACTGATTATACAAATCTTGTAACATACTTACTACATAACATACTTAAATAACAATCACTCAGGAAGTAATCAGACAAGAACATTAGAGACATGTGATACATACCATTATATTTTATGGTTAATAAAATACATGCAGTACAAGATTTCCATCGCCCGACGACTACCATTGCTAACATCAGTATTTTTTAGGATCCATCAAAAAGTATGTTTTCCTGCATTAGCACTTCTTTAACTTGTACCTTAAATGCTTTTTCTGTACAGTCAAAATTAAGCTTATGTTCTAATTTGTTTAATATGCAAGTTGTTTGACGGGTAAAAGTTTGTTTACCATAATTTGTTCTTGTTCGTTGTGGACGGCGTATGATTTGGCAGATCAGATAAGTGTGTGGTCCAGCTCCTTCGTTGGGCTCATACAGTTTTCTGCTGTATATGATTTGCAATATTTTTATATAATAGACTTGATCGGCACGAAGCATATGATATCTTTGAAATAAAGGTGCTGTCCTCAAGTTTGCGTAATTACCTTGGTGTTTGCAGTATATGAGGAGAACCCTTTTTTGTAGAAGTACAAGTTTCTTGTAGTTAGTTTTGGTTGTTGTTTTCTACACCAGAGCTCTATAGCACAGCTTAGAATAAAAACGGTAATTGTATAGCTGTTGTTTTAGCCATAGGGGAATCAGTTTAGAAATTTTGTACATAATACCAATGCTTTTTGATAAGGCTACACATAGTTGGCTAATATGCGCGTTCCAGCTTAACTCTTCATTAAACATCACTCCAAGAAACTTCTGGTATGTCACTTGCTTGTCACAAGGGAAATGATAAATAATTACGCCTCTTGTGTTTGCATTATGGTGGTGAAGGAGGTGTTCTAGAACTCTTACAGGATGTCGTGAATATTTCCTTTTGGCTACTGATTTGTGTGCATGGGTTGATATTAGTTATGGCGGAATAAGTGTGAGTGCTTTGTGCTGCCTCCCTTGGCTTCTGTTGAGCAAGTGAGAAAAAGTTAGCCGGAGTTTTTTTCTAGCCACGACAGGAGCGAAATACTTCGAGTTGCATCAAAATTGACAAGCACAATCTTAAAGACAGGGAAAAACAAAATATTGACGCTTAATTTGAACTAATTGCAAGAGCTGCCAATGTGTTTATTCACACGAGTAAACAGGTACATAGGATATCACTGGTAGCCTGTACACTTATGTACTTAGTGTTGAGTCATCTGTTGCATGCACAGCACCCACTGCGCCACATTATGAGGACTAGATGATACGACAAACATCCGACAAACCTCTCAATTCTGCGTCTCGTCACGAAGCGTTCGTTGAAGACCGGCTATGTGTGCAATCGTGACCTCAAACGAAGACCACGCATGTGCGATGATCGAATTTCTTCGGAGTCATAGTTAACACACGGAGACGATTGCTCGAGAGGTTCAAAATTGCTTTGCGTCACAAAGTCTTTGCTCAAAAGGCATCCTGTCATTTCTTTGAATATGTGATTGTCGTCTGCACAGTGCGCTATAGCCAAGCCCGTACATAAAAGTTTTTTTTTCGATGGAGCGAAGAGGGGCCGTTTGTTGAAGGCCCACAAACACACGTATTTTTAATAGTTTTCTTCGGCAAAACAGCCCCTCTCCCCTCTTTTCATTCCAATTTTGTGGAGGGGGATGAGCCCCCACCCCTCTGGCTACGGTTCTGGCACTAACCATGCCTTTGCGTTTCTCTACGAGGGCTTTTGAAGTGATCGACGCAGGCATGAATGCTGCTTTTAAAAGCGAGCTCATCTGATCAGATACGTTTTACGGAATACAAACTGTCCACACATAAAAAAAGACGATTCACCGGAAATAATTCACAATTTTATGACGGAGCTATTCCAACACACTGATTTTATTTTTTCTTTCTCTCTCTAAAACTTTGCTGCACAATATTTTATAGCTCTTTGCTTTTTGTACTGTGGCAGCTCACTAAAGGAGGTAAAGCTGATACTTTGCATGCTATCGTAAAGATGCATATCACACATTAAAAAATAGAAGATTTTCCAAAATTTACGACAAGCTGAGAAACAAATTCACCGAAGGTGTAAATATATCAATATGTTTTGCTCACCTGAGAACTCGCAACTTAAAAAAGTAAGTGTTAGTATGTTATAAATCGAACACATAAATATGGATGCAGTACCAGGCATAAATCCAGCAGAACTGCTATTTGTTCCTTCTTTTCCTGATGCTGATTTTTCATCTCTTAATCCTATGTGCTATTGAATACTGCTTTATGCTGTGACTATTATGTATTATCTGACACCCTCACTAGTAATGACCCCAAGCACGGGATCAACAGCATCAAATAAATAAATAATAAAATAAATAAATAAATGCCTTGTGGGGTATGCTTGCGCAAGCATATACTGGTAGATCACAGGAAATTGCTTGCTACGCTTCTGAATAACGTCCAGTGCTTAAGATTGCCACTGGGCCATTAGGAAAATTTGAAGAATAAAAAGTGTAGATGCGGATTACGCGCAGATTATAATGGTTCTTGTTGATACTGAACCATCACGAGTGTACACTGTCAGCGCGATGATGATGACGCTATTTGCTTAATTGTGTGGTTTCTCGAACCTTCGAGTATGAAAATTACCTAGCACACGTTATACTGAAACGATGACGAAAAAAAAAAGAGAATACAAAGGATGGAGCTCAACTAGACGCTCGTCTGCATTTTGCTGAGAACATTATAACGAGGAGGGTGCTGGTCGATATAGCAGGGACCTTCCCAACACTACGAAAAGTATTTTGGGATAATAAGGCCTAGCGCTCATTATGCACGCATCAGCGCTTCCTAAGCGTTTCGGGGCGAATGCAGACGAGGACTGTACTACATCATTTTTTGTCATAATTTGTTGTATCGCTTCAGTAAGTGAACGGTAATTACTTGCCGATAGTGAGTAGGCAGAAAATGAAAAAGCAGTTTGTAAATAATCGGAGCATGAAAGGGTCTTTACTGAGTGCCCATTTTGCGGGCATAATTATTCACACGATGTACATGGAGAGCTACCTTCCAGCGCACCGTGGTGATTGTACTAGCTGTAACGCTTAAGTGCCCTGGCGACTGGATTCCATTGAAAACAGGGCTAGAGCCTCGTGTGCTAAATTATATTAGATGCGAAGCGGCTAATATAATTAGGCACGTGTATCCAATTTATTTATTCAGTTATTCAAATAAACAAATTAATAAATATTTATATACCAAGCAGCTCTTTGACTAGCCTGTGTAACGCTGTCCCTCCGTACGGGTGACATCATGCTCCCCTCGCAGTGCGCGCTGATGTCACTCTCTCCCTCTCCTACCACGCGCTCGCTCCGCTACCACGACCGCCGCTCTCTACACCACCGACTCATCGGTTCACGCGCAATAAACCTGACGCGCGCCTAACGTACACGTTGAAACATGTCTGTAAGTGTCACCTCTCGCTCGCTTCACTCTCTCCATTTCTCGCAACGCTCGAGCGCACATCGAGTGGCAACCACTGACCTCCACTAGGGAGCTGGATGGCGCACCGGCGCTACCCGAAGCGGGAGCTTGCGAAGCCACCGGAAGTGCCACCGCTTGTCCCGGAAGGAGGTCGTCTGCTGCGCTACGCGGTACGCGAGTTATGCCGGCGTGCTGCTGTTCTTTGGATCGCGTTTCGTTAATTTCTTTTTTGTAAATACTTGCTCGTGGTTAGAAGAGTAAGCCAAGTAACAATAAGGGCTATGTAGGCGCAGATCAGGGTTTGTTTCATGCGCTTTTAATGAGACAGCGTATGCACGTAAAACTGCCTTTTTTCTGACGCGCGTCCGTTTTCTTTTTCTCAAGATTCGGAGTGGCTGTCCGGTCTTGTACAAGGCGTGGGATCTAGCGACGCAGGCCGCGTTCATAGAAGCTTTTACGGCCGCTTGCACGTGTCTCTGCGGGTTTCTGAGTGTTTGTTGTATTTGTTTGGTTTGCTCTCGATCTTTTCCTTTTTTTTCTCGTGGTAGAGAGTGGCCGTCGCTTGAGGGTTACGGGGGGCGTTGCCAACAGTGTTTTCAGCCCGGATTTGGTAATCCACCAAATCAAGTCCCCAGGAGACAGTGATTGGTCTGTGTATCGGGGGTTGGAGCCTAAGTTACCCATCAAAACCACGACACAAGGTCATAGGGTCGAATCCTCAACTTACCTTAACCTTTACTGCACCTAAATGAGAACTTCAGCAACAAAGTTTCCTATAACTCAGACCAAGCTGTTCCCTGTTTTATTATAACCAGTGTGTTTTATTATAAAAACCGTGTGAATAGAATTCACTCCACATAAGCTTGATATCGATTTATAGTAACAGAGAACATGAAACTGAAGAAAAGCACCTGAAGGCCGAATGGCCTGTTTATTGGAGCTGATGTAGAAGACACGTACTGGTCAATTTGTGTGAATGTTTTACTGGTGCTTGAATAGGATAAGCTTTGTCAGCTGCTTGCGGATGTTTGATCCAGTTATCTCTGCCGTCGCCGTCTTCGCGGTGTGATGCATCCTTATCTTTATACAGGAGGCGATCACACACTTTACCAGTCGCACAAAGTGGTTTGAGTCAGCCGCGGATTCGAACATGTGATCATGTAACTCGAGGTATAGCTTCTCAAGGTGACCGGAAAGCTCTGTCATAACTGAAACTGTCAATGAATCGGAAAGATTCCCCTTCTTTGGAAGGCTTGTGCCATGCAAGTTGTCTTCTCTGCGTATCACTTTCTCTGTGGTCTGGCAGATGTAAATTGTAGATGATGACGGCTTCTGCAGACTACCACGGTTTTTCCGGTCAAAGAAGGCCGACGGACTTCTCTCCGACACAGTTGCTGCGTGGCATGTAGCACAAGGGATCCTTCTGCGCACCATCAGGCACACAAAGCCCGCAATGTAGCCGGTGATGTTCCCGATGTACGGCGCGAGCGAAGGAAGACGCTCAGCCTCCCTTTCCAACTCGCTTTCCTCGGAAAGCTCGAGATCATGCTAGAGATCTCCACCACCATTCTGCTTTGCCACAGTCATGTCCAGCTCATCGTGAGCCCCGATCCCGCTGCTTACATACAAAATCCGGGTTTCATCAAGAGCGTCACAAGTTCCTCGTCCTCCTTTGACCTCAGTGTGCACAACTAGGCGTTTATAAGCTGCCACAAATTGCGCAACTGTGGGGTTGTTGTTCCACCCTCCTTTGCAGCGTATGGCAGCGAAGAAGAGTTCAATGTGGTCTTGCGAAAGCTTGTACATCAGCAGGTAGCGCAATGGGGCAGCTTCTCCAAGGAGCAAGGAAGATGCCAGCCCGATGGTGCTTTCAATGCTCACGAGAAAACCAAGAAAGGCAGTCTTCCGCGAAGTCTTGAAAATGGCAATCCCTGTTGGCCCAGTGAGGCCTCTAATGTACTCCTTAGCTTCCTCCAGAAACGACAACCAGATACCCTTGCTGCCAGGCCGAAGGGGTGCTTTAAATCCCTTAGCCACAGGGTTTCGCGAATTCAGGCAGTCAAACAGCCGGTCGAAGAGGCGAATGAACTTCGTAGTCGCTTGCGAATCCTTGAATTGAGGCAGCTTCAAGTCTTCCCGACAGAAGTCAATAGCGTCTGCCACACTGGCACTCAATGTTTAGGCGGCAAGGTTTACCTTCATTTTTTGCTTCTGCCACTCAATATGTGCCGCCCGAAGCTTAGTTGCAGCGTGCAACCCCTGTTGTTCCTGGAGCTTCTGTAGCTCATGGATGTAGTGCCACTGTATTAACAACCCCGATGAATCCTTCAGACTGCCGACAGAGGCGAGGGCGTTGCGCACAAGTTTTAGCATATGGCATACATCAAGAAAACAGTGCACCTTCTCATTTGTGAGAGGGTGCTGGAATGACGTCACCATTTCGCACTCATCCACCAGTGAAGCCCCCAGGTCCTTGAACATCGCAAAATTGCAGCTCAGCCCATCGCAGGTCAGTGACACTATGCGAACTCCTGCTTCGGCAAGTTTTGTCAAGCATAGCTTCACAACGTTTGCTCTTTCTTTTCCAGTCATTCCATTTATGAGGAAATACCCACAGGGTATTTTCCAATGGGAGTCCAGAGAAACAACCATGAAGACCATGGCTTCAGTCGCCGCATCACTGCTGTCGTCATCCATCTCGGTGCCAATATTCACATAGCCTCTAAACTTCCTTCCATCCCACTCCACGTGCTTTCTTATTGCCATCTCATCTACCACGAGGCTGCACAGCAGTTCTTTCTGGTTCTTTTTGGCTTCATTAGCCTTCACGCGAATGGCATTCATTGCCTCTCCGGTAAAACCAGGCTCCCCATTCACCGTGCTATACCACTTTGTTATTGTGGATGGGTGTGGCAAGGTGCAGTCAAACGTTTCCCTCACGTAATTATACGCTTTTGTGGAATAGAACTGCAGGATCAGTGCAAACATGCGCAACGTGGGCGAGTACTTCTCCCGGCTCGGCCTGGCTGTCTCTTCACCGTCACTTGACTGCTTCAGGATGCGCTGCATAACTTCAAGTGGCACTCCGGTAAAGCACTTCTCCAACATTTTGCAAGCATCTTCAGAAACAAGTTGCTTCTGCCTTAGGTCGTCAACAATTTCGCTCAGTGATGCGACCCGGGTCTTCAGCCGACGCTCCCGTTGCTGGCTCAGCTTCAGCCTCTTTTTGACGCCTTCAGCGACACTGGTGCACTTGTCCAGTCTCCTTTTTAGGGTTCTTGGAGTGTCCAGGACGGCATAGCTGTGATCAAATGCCTGCAAATAATAAATTTATAAGCTCAACAACCGGAATGAAGGTCAATCTACGAGAAATCAACCTACAAAAACCTGTTCACTAAAAGTAAAAATCAGGCTTCCCATATTTGTTCTCAAATTTTCGTATTCCCTTTCATGCATTAGCCAGTTAAGAAAACTGCGCTGCAGGACATGAAGCTTTCCTATTGGTAACTATCATCACGCAGCCAGAAGGCGGCAGAAAAAATCTCGAGTTCTTATATTTCACAATTTATTTGTACCTCATTGTTAGCGCTTATCTGAAAGTAGTACCCGCCGCGGTGGCTCAGTGGCTAAGGCGTTGCGCTGCTGAGCACGAGGTTGCGGTTTTGATTCCCGGCCGCGGCGGCCGCTTTTCTGATGGAGGCGAAAAGCAAGTACGCGCGTGAGTACGACATTTCGGCGCACAATAAAGATCCCCAGGTGGTCAAAATTAATCCTGAGCCCTCCAGTACGGCGTGCCTCATCATCTGCGTTGTGTCGGCGCGTTAAACTCTTCAATCAATCAATCAATCAATCAATCAATAATCTGAAAGTAAGCTTACACTTCCTGATGGCTCAGGAGGCGGTGCTGGTGGGCTGCTGGGTGCCTCATCTGACGTGGATAAGTCAGGAATTGGGGCTCTATCCTTGGGTGGTTTTCGTTTCGGAGTTTTCTGAAAAAAGGCATGATTTTCGTTATAGTGACCATCACAACTCAACCATCAATTTATGCACAAACAACAGCAAATCTTATAAAATAAACTTATTTGCATGCATGAAGGAAGCTGCAGTTACAGGTGACACATCCAGGCATGAAAAAGTACTTGTGTACACAAAACACCGCAATAATGCAAGAAAAAAGCGAGGACATGCTGGACCATTTGGTAACCGTGCAACGTTGATTCTTTGCCCCTGAAATGCAGCTTCACATTGCAAAACATGCGAGCGGTGCTTTTTAGCTAGCAGTCAGCAAGGGACTGGTTTCCGCACCGCAGCATACATCTGTCCGGAATCAATAATGCTTTTAACGACGAAACTGCAAGAATGGCGGACACATTGGAAAGGCATGCACCAAGAAGCGTTAAGACACCCAAAAATGGTGCCTGCACGGTTGTCAGCAAGACAACGTTCAGCGCAATGTGGAGACACAATCCACCTAGGCTGCAGATAGACAACGTGTTGCTTCTTATGTGGTCAGGCCAGTTTCTTCATGTTTTTGGTTCCGCAACACTTAACATCGTAGACGCCCTGAAAGCTCACTTTGACCCACAACAATCGGAGCTCTACTGTCGAGCACGCTTGCAACGTCGAAATCAAGAACAGGGAGAAACCGCGGGTGCTACAATACAGCACTAAAACTTGGATCATATACGCAGAACCGTAAGCCAGGCATAGCTTCTGCGCCGCATGGGTCCCAGATCATGACTCGTCAAGCATCGGCACATTAAACCTCCCAATCAATCAATCAATCAATCAATCAATCAATCAATCAAATGCTCCACCGGGGAGGTCACCAATTGCAGTGTTCCCACAACCGAATAGCAGTCGGCGGTTTAATGAAGCGTCGTACATATGTGCACTCCAGGCCTTCGGATTTCGGACTGCACAACAGAGAGTGCGGTCGCAGATATCGTCTTCCACTGACGCACTGCTAGTCTACCGCGCGAGAAAGGCGCTATCGGGAATTCTCCGGAGCGGCGTCGCAAAAGCGCGCACGGCGTGCCGTCTCAAATATCACCCAGGTGTGTGGCCTTGGGCAGTGGTATATATCACTTTTGCCGTGCATGTGAGAAGCTACATCCGGGAAAGATCTTCTTGCAGGCCATGACTTTGCGTAGTAACAATTGGTGCACAGAGAAGAAGAAGTCTCACCTTCTGCAAGTGTTCCGGGAAAGAAAACAGCGTTGGGATGGCGTCGCTTTTCAGACGCGTCCTTGAACCCGAGCGGTCAAAACACGCCTCGGTAAAGTGGCTGCTGCAAAGTCTGCTGCCTGGAGATGGCTTCTATTTGTCCCTTTTGAGGTTAACAACCCACTGCTGGTACAAGTGGGGCTGGGAACGCGGAAACCTGCAAGACAAATACCGGACAGCTTTAACACGCCGTTCAACGCATCGCAAATGCTCCGTGCTCATGCTCCGTGCAAGTCAGTTACGGGGAATTAAGAATGATTTAAGGGCACTTACGCATGAAACGTCTTTCCAGAAGACTTTTCTGGCCTGCTTGTGCAATTAACAGCAAAGCAGGCAGGCATTCTTTTGAGAGAAGTCCAGAAAACACGCACGCCGGCAGCAGTCAGGCGGGAGCAAGCACCGGCTTCCGGGACAAGGCCGCCGACTTCCGGTGGCTTCAAGCCGGTGCGCTCTAAGCGCCATCCAGCTCCCTAGTGGAGGTCAGTGGTGGCAACTTCTTTTTGGCTCGCCGGAAGACGATCTTCCTTCGCCCTCTGAAACTTTCGCCGATGCAGTTACGCCTAATCATGTCGTCGCCGGCGCTGCGAGGGTTAGCGAAGTCGAGCACGTTCGCAAATGGCGACGTCATTTACTCGAGTAAACACTACACAGAGTTTCGCTTCAAACCGCTTTTACCAACGTTTATAGATATATGAACGTTGGTTCTTACAGCAGCCGCGTTGACGCCCGTTTCAACCGGTTCAACGCCGTGCGCACCGCTGCTGCGTCGCATCCCATCAGGTTTCTCTTCGGGAGATGGTCCAAGTATTTAGGCACACGTTAAAAAACGCCAGGTAGTCGAAAGATCCGGAAGCACCTACTACGGTACCTCTTGTTACCATTTCATGGTTTAGAGACATAAAGCGCCAACTGTTATTCATAAATTATCGTTATGAGCGTTAGTTTTCCCCTCTCAGTGGCAGCTGCAACAACTTGCAAAAGAAAATTAAGAAAATATATCAGACTCTGTCTTACAGATGTCTAACGGACTACGGCCAGTAGTTATGAACCATTACTTCCCAGCGTGTGTACAGAAGGCTAAAAAGGCATTAAACTTTTTACATATAGATAAATAAACGCAAGTGCTTCAAATTTTTTCGATAAGAATTCGCAGCATTTACGTCTTACTCCTCTTTTCTCTCCTGTTAGTTTTTTGATGCACTCGCAGCTTACGGTAATAAGTGTCAAATTTTCTTTCGGCTGTACCAGTGAGTGGCTTTTAGTCAAAACAGAAGTACCTTTCGTTTCATATATCCGAAAAATATGTTACAGGATCTTCGCTCAAAACATAAATACCATAAACTGCATTCAAACCTTCGAACGTTTCGCATCGCAAAGAAATCAAACAAAAAAGAAAACATATGAGCTCCGTGCATGTCTTTTTAGGTCCCTCTTCATTTTCTATAACGAACTACTGGTCGATCATCAGAAGCAGCTGGAATATGAGATAAACTGCAAAAGTGAACAACTATATATGAATGGTATACCGTATGAGCAAATGCATCTTTCATCTAGGCACCACAGGTCTGAACTTTCCATTACCATATATATCCAGGCTTTTTCTTTCTCAAACACTGCTACACTTTGCTGACTCAGCTAGTTCCAGAATAAAACGAAGTTGCTGATGAAAGGGCACGCTCTCAGAATCGATCTCCCCCACTTCTCTACAGCATTGCTTAATTTCCATTCCTAGCTTTTCCCATACACTGAAATTAGGTGTCTCCGTGTTGGAATATAAAAGAAAGCAGAGTGCGAAGCTCAGATAAACTTAATGTTTGAGATGTTTGAGTTTGCTATTGGTCATTGTTTATTTATTCATGCCTATGGACGTGCTATTGAACCCTCAATAGGTTTTCATCTGTGATGTATATTACCACGTGCATTACTAATTTGAACTGTTTTATTGTTCGGTTTTCACCCAAACAGCCGGCCAGGAATACTCAGCGCAAACTGCACCTCATTGTTCGAGAAGAATCTGCATCATTGTAGATCGTTCTGTTAAAGATTGTGCGCAAGACTCGAGATTATTCTAGAGCTTGCGCGCCGACCAGTGATAAGGCTAGAATGTTCGAGAGAACATGTATAAATGCCAACACACTTCGCCGCTTGTCAGTTGATCGACAAGTGACGCTCAGTTCGCCACTCTCAGTGCTAGCTCTATCGCTGTAATCTGGCTTTTTTTTTGACGGGCCACAAGCTTGGCCGAAGAAACAGTTTGATCTTCGAACTACACTCTGCTTTTTTCGTCGACGTCACGACCCCGTGACATCTGGTGGAGTTGCTGCTTCTTTCATGTACTGGATGCCTCCGTCAAGCCGTGAGCCTAGCGCCAGTCGTGAACAATCGATGACCACCCCGAGCAGTGAACAAGCCGCGGGCAACAAGGTCTACCACCAGAGTTTGGGTCTCTACCTGAGAACACCAGGTAAATAAAGACCGTGGCTCCAATTGCAGGGACGATGAAACGCCGCAAATGACGCCATATAAGTTGGTGTATATGGAAGGAGGCCGGCCACGACGCTCGACGCCATGTTACCAAACGTCAGCGGCGAAGAAAACATCGACGTGATTGTCTATCTCAAGGTCACCGAAGAAGCTCTACAACTCGCCCGTCTCTGCATCAAAAACCAACAGACAACCGAGAGCGGTCGTTACGATCTGCGATGAAGCTTCGTAGAATACCAGCCCAGCGACCGCGTTTGGGTGTCGATGGCAATTCGCCGACGTCTACTCAGCGAAAAACTTTTGCGGTGGTACTTCGAACCGTACAGGGTAATTGGACGTCTCGGTACTCTCGACTACGACGTTGTCTCCGACGGAATTGCGAACTTTCGGTAGCGGCGTCCGTGATCCGAAATCGTTCATGTCGTGTGCCTCAAGCCATTTCATGTGCATGAAGAAAAGTAATAACTGTAATCTTTGTTGTTGGTAATCCTTTATCATTACTGTACTATCTTGAATTGTGGCAGACATTTTGGCCCCTGTGTTCTGTGTTAAGCACTGGGAAGAAACTTTTTCAGAGGGTGGCAATGCGACGCGCGTTCCGTATTTTCACTCCAGTTTCATTCGGTTTTTACCCATAAAGCCTGTCGGGAATACTCCGCGCGAACTGCGCCTCGTTGCTCGAGAAGGTTCCCGATAATTACACATCTTTCTGTTAAGATTTCGCGCAAGACACGAACACTCCAAATTATTGCAGAGCTTGCGCACCGAACAGAGATAAGGCTAGAGTGTTCCACGACACATGTATAAATGCCGACACGCTTCGCCACTTGTCAGTTGATCGACGGCTGACGCTCGGTTCGCCTCTCTCCGTACCAGTGCGTATCAGCGTATCTAACTTTTGGTTGACATAGAGGGACTTAGTGACCCCAAGCTCATTATTTCGAGATCAATCTACCTATTGTGTTTACAGGCGCAGTGACTAAAACTATCCGCGATTATAACAACAGTGATTACGAACAAACTAATACCGAATTAGAATTTGTTATCACGTGCATTTTCTGGCGTTATTTGCCTCACGGACGCCGACTGGATTCTTCTTCAAAGGCAAATATTAGAGCTAGTTGACCAGTTCATGCCTGTATTCTTCATATCCAATGATAAGGCTAACTATTGGTTCACTAAGCAGCTTCGAACATTACGAAATAAAAAGAAACGTTCGTTTGATACCGCGAAACGCAATGATTGTGTACCCTACTGGGATAAATACAAGGTGTGCTTGCAAGAGTATTGTGAGGCTCTAGAAGCAGCAAAGAAGCATTATTCGCAGGACTTGCCCTCACTTATCAAAAATAAGTCTAAAAAATTCTGGCCAATAATCTCTCCCTACAATAAGCCTACTAATCGCGTTACATTACACGATGCTAAACAAACTCCGCTTTCTGATGAAGTTTCCGCAATTGCCTTCAATGCGTAGTTGATTGATATGTATGGTCTTAACGTCTCAAAACCATCATATGATTATGAGAGACGCCGTAGTGGAGGGCTCCGGAAATTTCAACCACCTGGGGTTCTTTAACGTGCACCCAAATCTGAGCACACGGGCCTACAACATTTCCGCTTCCATTGGAAATGCAGCCGCCGCAGCCGGGATACGAACCCGCGACCAGCGGGTCAGCAGCCGAGTACCTTAGCCACTAGACCACCGCCGCGGGGCTTCAATGCGTAGTTCACCTCTGTTTTTTACTAAAAAAATTTTTCCAATGTGCCATTTGTCCCTGATCAGCCCTTCCCTTTCATGGCTCCCATCAACTTCACTCCAGAAGGTATCGCTAACCTCATCACAAATCTTAGGCTATACTCCATCAGGAATTGCTAACATTAATTCTAAAATGCACCACTGATATCCCCAGTCGCTTTCTGTGTCTCCTCTTTAACCAGTCTCTGTCATCCGGTGACACGCATTCACCCCGTGATTATCGACCCATTTCAGTTACATGCATATCTTGCAAACTACTTTAACGTAGCTTCTCATATCTATAATCACCTTGATTTGAATAACTTTTTTTCCATAATCAGCACGGTTTCAAAAAAGGCTACTCATATGCGACACTAAATCATTCAATTTTACCACTGACCATCACTTTATTATGAACAGTACTGATCAAACCGATTGCCTCTTCTTGATTTTGTTAAAATTGTCGATATACTCCCTCGCTGTCGCTTAATCTCTAAATTATCTTCTTTCTGTGCCAATTCATTACCTTTGTCTTGGATACACAACTTGTTGTTTTCCCGTCAGCAATTCGCGGTAGCTAATGACACCTTGTCTAACATTTGCGATTTCACGTCTGGTGTTCCCCAAGGCAGTGTACTGGGTCCATTACTCTTGCACGCTAACCCTAACGACTTGCACGCTAAACATTCGTTTTCAGTTAGGTTGTTCGCTGATGATTGCACCATCTGCCACACTATTCAATCTGTTGATCATTCCGCTCTCCAAAATGGCCTTAATCCAACCTTCGGGGGGTGCAAAGCCTGCCAGATGTCCCTTAACGCCTCTAAATGCAAGTTAATCTCGTTCACTAGAAAGCGTACTAACTTATCCTTTCTCTATACTATTATAATACAATTGTTTCAGCCACCCTATCTATCGTACAAATACCCTGGACTTTACCTTTCATTAGATACATCCCGGACTACGCCCATAGCAGCTGTCACATAAAAAGCCTCCCAGTCTCTCGGCTATCTGCGTTAAAACTTGCGCAACGCTCCTTTTAACGTACGCGCATTGTCGTGTCTTACGCTCGCCCACAGTGAGAATGCACATCCTCCACATGGTCACCACATCAAGATTACCTTGTCCGAATGTTGGAAGCCGTCCAGAATAAGGCAGCGAAATTCATCACTGCTAACTACGACTATCATTCAAGCATCAACCTAATGAAACAAGACCTTGCATCTATGTCACTGGACCAACGCCGCGACATTGCCCTGTTATGTTTATTCCATAGGTACATCTACAGTAATTTTCACTATTTGCCACTTCATCTTCCTCTGCGCACATCTCGACGCATTCTTGGTCACACACAGGCATTTTAATTGTAGGCTTATGCCACAGGAGCGAAAGAGAGACACGCCTGAACGATAACCGATGCCAGCCCGGAACGTGAGCCGTGGCTTCACGTGCCACGGCCTAGCGCCTTCTTTATTTTCTTCTGTCGCCATCGCGCGCTCTCCGGTTTGCGCGCCGCCCGAACGAGGGCGCTACAGGGCCCCCCGTGTAGACTGGAAGTCGGAATGTGACATGCCGTCTGTGGTATTCCAACGGAAGATCAGTCGTAGATGAGAGGCTTTCTAGGGCGGTCTCCAGGTACGCCGGCTTGAGTCGGTCCAAGCTGACTGTCTCTTCACGGCCGTTCTGAAGTAGAGTGGCAGTTTTGGGGGTGCGGTGAAGGACGCGGAATGGTCCGTCGTAGGCTGGTGTCAAAGGTGGTCTGACCGCGTCGTGGCGCACGAAAACATGTGTTGCAGTGGCCAGATCAGGGTGGGCGAATATGGTCTTGTGTTCGGAAGGTCTGGGTGGAGTGGGCCGGAGGTCTTGAACGCAGTCGAGGAGGCGTTGTAGGAATTGCTGTGGCTGGTCTGGTAGCTTCGTTGACGTGAAGAAGTCTCCCGGAAGCCGTAGAGAAGTGCCATACACCAGCTCTGCTGTTGAGCACTGCAGGTCTGCCCGGATGACAGCTCGTAAACCTAAGAGCACCAGTGGCAAGGCATCAACCCAGGTGGCTCTATTGAGGCGGGTAGTCAAGGCGGTCTTCAGTTGTCGGTGAAGGCGTTCCACCATGCCGTTGGCGCAGGGATGATAAGCCGTGGTACGGCAATGTCTGGCTCCGAGGATGCGATTAAGGCAAGTAAACAGCGAGGACTCAAACTGACGTCCACGGTCTGTTGTCACGGTGCCAGGACAGCCAAAACGGGATACCCACGTAGAAATGAAAACGCGGGCAACTGTCTCGGCTGTGATATCTTGAATTGGAACAGCCTCTGGCCAGCGTGTGAAGCGATCGACCATGGTCAATATATAACGGTACCCCTGAGACACTGGTAGAGGGCCCACAATGTCTAGATGAACATGGTCGAAACGACGGCCGGGTGGAAGGAAAGGTTGGGGCGGCGTCTTAGTATGACGGGAGACCTTTGTCATCTGGCAGGGCAGGCACATGCGCGTCCAAGCGCGCACATCACCGTTGATTCCGGGCCAGACATAGCGCTGGGTGAGAAGACGCTGAGTAGCCCGAATGCCAGGGTGACAGATGTCGTGTAAGGAGTGGAAAACGGTGCGTCGTAATGAAGCGGGAACGAAAGGGCGGGGAAGGTCAGCTGAGACATCGCACCACAAGCGCTCAGATGATAATGGATGAGGCACCAGGCGTAGTCGGAGAGAACGGGGGTTCTCCCGAAAAGCGGGAAGCTCTCTATCATCCTGCTGTGCCGAGGAGAATGAGGCCCAGTCGATGGTCGGCGGTGGAGAGTCAACCGCGGCTATACGAGAAAGGGCATCTGCGGCGGTGTTGTCAGCTCCTTTCACGTGGCGGATGTCAGTCGTGAACTCCGATATATAAGCCAGATGGCGGAGTTCACGGGGCACGTACTTGGATGAGTTAGTGCGGAAAACATACGCCAGTGGCTTATGGTCAGTCAGCACGTAAAACGAGCATCCTTCCAGGAAATGCCGAAAGTGCTGTATTGCAGCGTAGATGGCTAGTAATTCCCGGCCAAAGACGCTGTAGCGGGTCTCAGCAGGAAGTAGCTTCCGAGAGTAAAACGACAAGGGTCTCCACTCGGAGTTAATGCACTGCTGTAAGACGGCTCCGACGGCCACGCTGGATGCGTCCACCATCAACCGAGTAGGGGCGTTGCTGCGTGGATGAATGAGAAGCACGGCGTTAGCGACCGCTTGCTTAGCAGCAGCAAAGGCGGCCTGGGCCTCTGACGACCAAGGAATGGCGGAGGACGGGCCGGCGGTCGACCGAAGGAGGTCGGTGAGCGGTCGTAGCAGTTCGGCACAGTGTGGTATGAAGCGCCTGGAAAAATTCACAAGCCCCAGGAATTGGCGTAATTGGCGCAGTGTTGTAGGCTGAGGATAATCCTGAATTGCTTTAACGTGGGACCGGAGAGGGCGTATTCCTTTGGATGATATGTGATGGCCCAAGAACTCGAGCTCAGATGCGCCGAAAGTACACTTAGAGGCGTTCACAACAAGGCCGTACTGCTGAAGACGTTGGAACAGAGCGCGTAGATGGTGCTCATGATCTTCAGGTGTGCGGCTGGCGATGAGGACATCGTCAAGGTACGCGAACACAGTAGGAAGACCCCGTGTGACCTCAGAAATGAACCGCTGGAAAGTTTGAGCCGAATTGCGGAGTCCAAAAGGCATCCGCACGTATTCAAACAACCCAAAGGGCGTCGTGATGGTGGTCTTAGGTATGTCGGCGGGCTCGACAGGAATCTGGTGGTACGCCTTAACAAGGTCCACTTTGCTGAAAATTGTGCAGCCGTCGAGGCGCGATGTAAAATCCTGGATGTGAGGTAGAGGATAGCTGTCGTGGACAGTCTTGGCGTTCAACGCTCGATAGTCCCCACAAGGACGCCAGTCACCAGGATCACGCTTTGGCACCAAATGCAGCGGGGAAGCCCAAGCGCTTGACGACGGGCGGATAATGCCGAGCTGCAGCATGTGGTCAAACTCCCGTTTAGCAATAGCTAGGCGGTCTCCGAACAGGCGGCGTGGTCGAGCGGCTGCCGGTGGACCCCGGGTGACGATGTGGTGTGTCACCGTATGTTTAGGCGGCTGAGTGAGGTTGCACGGTTTAGTTAACTCCGGGAAACTCGCCAAGATTTTTTCGAACGGTGAGGAAGGTATCAGCATGCGGATGGCCATTGGAGCGATGTCGGACAGGACTCCCGAGATGGAGAGACGAGTCTTACCATCTATGAGGCGGCGCCGCCGCACGCTGACGTCCAAATCGAAGTATTAGAGGAAGTCCGTGCCGATGATCGGTTGAACCACGTCTGCGATGACGAAAACCCACCGGAAAATGCAGCGAAGTCCGAAGTCGAGGGTGAGAGATCGGAGCCCATACGTTGCTATAGACGAGGCGTTGGCAGCACGAAGCACTTGCCCCTGTGACTTTGAACGATCAGCCTTAGTCGGGGGCACAACGCTAATTTCCGCGCCCGTATCTATAAGGAACCTGGCGCCCGATAGCTGGTCCGTGACCATGAAAAGGCGGCTGGGACGAGAAGGGAGATCACACGCCGCCGTCAGTGATCCCGGCAGGCGTTTCCCTGCCACGAACATGGGGGTGTACACTTCGTGGCTCGGTGTCGGAAACGCCGGTGGTACCAGCAGAGGGGTGGAGGGCTGGGACTCCGAGCATCTCGTGTGCGTGGAAGAGCTCCACGACCGGAACGAGGCGAACGAGTCTCCTGCAGGGGGCTCCGGAGTGCGGCAATGGAGGCGGCAAGTTCGTCGATGCGGGCCTCAAGGCGCGAAATCGCTGTGTCTGCTGGTGGTAAGACAGCGTTGACAGATGGGGAGGTCGCTTCATGAACCTGATCGGCGAGCTCCGCCAGGCGGTCGAGATTGACGTCGCCGGCCGCCGCGAGGACGAGGCGGATTGGCTGAGAAAGGCGTTGGAGGAAGAGCTCGCGAAGCAACGCTGAGTGGGCAGAGACGTCGTGTTTCCCAAGAAGCTGTCGCATTCGGCGCAGTAGTTGGGAGGGGCACCTGTCGCCAAGGTCCCCCTCTGCAAGGAGCTGCTGTAGGCGGACGCGTTCCGAAGGCATGAATCGTTCCAGCACCTTGGTTTTAAGGTGCTGATATGGCGTAGTGTCCGAGGGGTTGGAGAGGACGTCGGAGAGCTCGCTGGCAACGTCAGGAGGAAGGACGGAGGCTACGTGGTAGTAGCGTGTCGTTTCCGAGGCGATGCGGTACAGGGAGAATTGCGCCTCGACCTGATGAAACCAAACTTGCGGGTCCTGTGGCCAGAAAGATGGGAGACGCAGTTGCACGGACGAGACGTCCTGCGGACGTGAGGCTTGTTCGGTTGAGGGTGCATTCGAGTCAGTCATTGTCTTCGTCCGGGTCACCACTTGTAGGCTTATGCCACAGGAGCGAAAGAGAGACACGCCTGAACGATAACCGATGCCAGCCCGGAACGTGAGCCGTGGCTTCACGTGCCACGGCCTAGCGCCTTCTTTATTTTCTTCTGTCGCCATCGCGTGCTCTCCGGTTTGCGCGCCGCCCGAACGAGGGCGCTACATAATCATTACCATTACGTCGAAACATTGCCTATTGAAACGGCCTTCCAGATCACATTGTATCCATCTCCAATTGAGAACCTTTTCGTGATAACAAGATTTCCTTGCAATTAAGCTTTGCGTAACTTTGTTGCACCATGCTTTTAATCATTTGTCTGTTTATTTTTTGTTTTTTTTTTAACTTTTTGCCTGTATTTTACGTGCAATCCATATACTTTATGCGCCCCTAACTAAATGCACTTTACTGGGCCTGTAAGGCATTTTGAATTAAAAGAAACATATGCTGAGAAAGAATATAATAAACGCTTCTACTTCACTAAATTGATTCATTACATTCAAGGCCACTGATTTAGCACCGACCTGCACAAAAACGTCCTTTAAGTCTTCCCAGCTGTAATGTTAGTATTGTGCTACTACTAATACAGATGCTTCGAGCAGGGTCGCGTCGTCACTGTCGTCGGTAACCTCATCGGCGTTGCTGTGTAGTCGTGCTACCCATAATGTATGCACACTTCAAGGTAAGACGATTAGAAAGCGTCTGAGAATACGTGAAATCTTATTAGCTGCATAAATGAAGATTTAGGTACCGATACACCAGGCCTCATTTGCAGGAGCCCTTCCCGATGTGTCATCAAAGAAATAACTACAGAGCATCACGACAACTACTGCAGCATGATGAAATGAGGTGCGTATACAGTCAATACTTCTGAGTGTGGGGCTACATTTCACTGACGTTTCATTTATAAGACGTTCTTTATTAGATGACTTCTTTAGTTTATTATGTCCCTTTTATGATGTGTGTAACAGGCTACTCGGTAGAAAGTAGCTTTAAGTACGTGCCATAAAAAATGGTGTCCGTGAACAATACTCTGTTGATTACGACATAGTACGTCGACACACTTAACATATTTGTCTTCTCATTTTAACGGTCTTCATTCGCTGTACTTTTAATTAGGTTGCTGTCAGATATTAGAGATAATGAAGTATTACCTTAGCAAAGTGACGGCAGGTTTCAATTGTTTTTACAGGAATATTAAGTTGCTAGCCCGAGCCTCTGTAGCAGCCTTATGAAATAGAGGAATCACGTTTACGTGCACGATAAAAATAAGTAACTTTTCTGAAACAGGACTCTCTAAAGAAGGCAAAGAGACATACTTATGTTTCGAAAACAAAAAAATAAACTTCTTACTTCAAGCTCGAGGACAGCACAAATATTATTTTTCCGAATTTCTCGCCGGGGGTCAGAAGTTCAAACACAAAGGATCGTTTTCATAGTATATTAATATTTTTCTGCGGCAGTGCTGATAACACACATTGTCGTATCTAATTTTTCACTGATATGCTCTTCTTACTACTTATTCATATTTTAAAATATGCCGCAATTTTTCCCAACTGAAAAGTTTAATTATATTACCTCGTATCTCCAACTCTGCGATCACTAGGTGCGGTCGCCCGTCAATTATAAATAATCTAAACTGTAATATAATTACGTGCAAGTGTATGTATCGCCCAAGCCGTCGTTGAAGCTATGCAGCAACTCGAGTAACGTTACAGCCTGTTAAAACCATTGAAACCTTTTAAAGTATGCGGATTTCTGGTTTAAATAAAAAAACTAATTCCCTTTATAAACTCAATTAAACCTCCAAGACACAAGTTAACATTAGGCGATAGGAGCGCACGCAAAGTTTTATGCGAAGTTTAGCCGCAAGCAGCTACTAGAAGGGGCCTTGCTGGTACCAGGATTGTTAATGTCTATTTAGGATATAAACAAAACTGCCCCGAAATTTCATGCATTTTTAGCCTTGTTCATAACGACCCTTACATAACGGTGTAAATGGGGTGTTTCAAGGGTAATAAATTTACGAACACCCCAATTGTTAAAATAAGGGTGTAATAATGGTATTCGTAAAAGTCCTCATAAAAAACGAAATTAACGCGTATAGCGCTATCTTAGGTGAGCAAATGTACAAAGTCAGTTGCCTCTTCTAAAAAGAAGTAAATTGACCTAAAGACGAAGCGCTCAATATACAACTTGCCGGCGCATTCAAATTACCGCATTCCGGCAATATGTCAGAATATTGTGGAATATTTGTAAAACATTCAAACCCCTCGGTACGAGGGCATCGTTGTCGCTTTCCGATAGTATGTGCATTTCAGCGCTTTTTAGTGCAGCATCACTTCTTTTCATCAAGTTCCAAAAAAGTCACCTAGCGTTTTATACCACATATCCTCGCTTTGGCGAATAACGTTTAGCTTGAGCATTCTTATTCGTGGAGATCAATGAAAGATTCAAATAGCCACGAGTGTTAAAAGACGCGGGCAGACGTAGAATGGTTAAAACTACGTGCGAAACTTCGCCGTGTCCAAACTGAAGTGTTTGAGCGTTTAGCAACACTGTGTTGAGAGAGACGCTTGGTTTAATTATTGATGAGAACGAACCGGCACATTCCATCTCTTTTTTTCAATAAACTGCATGAGCCGCATTCAAGGGCGTCAGCTGTTGTTCCAACATTAGGGGTAGGGAATTGCACTCCACTTAACACGTGTATGAACACGTACCTTCATCAGGTGGTGCTGCACGCATTTACTGTGCTCAGAGTAACAAGAACATGTTCATGTTCGTTGAATAAAGTATAAACTTCGCTGATAATGAAAGTCTTTGCGATGGCACCTGTGTGTACAGACCAGACGGCCTGACGACGTCCCGTGATTTTTCGATGTGAATTTCTACTCGTGCGTTTAGCCGGGTGCGTTTCCATCGAGGTGCACGTGACTGAGGAAGTTCAAAGGCAACGTCGATTTTGTATTTTCTCGCACTAAGATAGAGCATGTGCACTGGCGAAACCTTTGTGCGTGACAGATGGCAGATAGGAAAGCTGGAGCTAAACCGCGACGGCCAGCCAGTGTTGCAAGAAGACAGCACGAGTCGACCATGTGGGCTAGTATGAACAGGGGGTCTGACCTTATGCAAGCGCATGGGCATTCCTGCGGGCCGCACGGAGAACGTTTCTCGCCATTTATAACATAGGGCGTCTGTTCTAGGCGGTGTCACCAAGACTGCCACCTTTCTCGAGAGTCACGTGGATTGCGCAAAGATTCCAGAAACATTCCATGGCTAGAAATGATATATAAGAGCTGCTCGTGAAGCAATTTTCACTATTTGAACGCGCAATATTCCGAGTTTGCAATCCATTTCTGTTGTACCAGGATATTTTATATTGAGTAATACCTTATATTATATATATATATATATATATATATATATATATATATATATATATATATATATATATATATATATATTGTTGCAGTCTTTGTTACTTCTTGCTACGTGCGATATTTATTTATTTGTGTACATATTTTACTGGTAGCTGGTGCTTGTTACTATGTTCTTGGTGGAACTTTTGTGACACTTTAGGCCATTTAGGCGAACTCTTTCCTCGTTAAATATTTTCATCCAGATATTCGATAGGTTGCATCTCTGAAAGCGTCTTACGGGAAAAGAAACTTTCCGTACGAGAAACAAGTAGAAGTCACGTCCTTAAACAGCACCTTGAGACGTGGATGTGCATAGGCAGTTCTATAAGTTTCTTTTTGGAATTTTTCATTCACTATCGACCACAACGCTGCACTTTTAGCCGTCTCGCATTTTCAACTAGCCGCGCTCAGATTCTTTCGTGAGTGCTGGTTTATTGGGAGTGGTTAAACTTATGTCGGAATGTTCAGTGGATATGTTGGTGCCCAGTGAATGCATAGACGCACATCATCTAAACATACCTACGCGTATGCGGGTGCGTGAGTGAGTGAGTGAGTGAGTCTCATAATTTTTTGAAAAAAAACATTGTAAAGACACGTTTTGGATGCTTTTTTTTATAGTAACAACACGCAGGCAAACTTTGCTTTGACGTTTGTGTTTTAACCCAAGCCTACGGCACCTCTCTATTACCTTAAATACTACTTCGCATACCAATTCGCACGCTGTCGATGCATTAAAGGTAGCGAAGGCGCCCTAATATACAACAGAAAGGCATCAGAGAATCAGCCGCAAAGCTAGTGTCTTTGGTACTGCGCAATATAATTTCACAACCTCCCCGCCCCCTCGCCACACGGAAGCTGATCCTGGCTGCTTGTCGGAGAATGTGATCCCGTTAGACTGCATTCACAGAGGTTTATTTATTTGTTTATTTATTCCAACGCCTACAGCGGCCAAAGGACATTTTTGTAAGAGGCAAAGCAAAAATAAAGCAACTCAATACAATTAGTAAAACATAACAGCAAGAGCAACAGCATCAAGATCAACATTACGGTTAAGATAATAATGCTAACATAATGCTTAGATAGCACGAAATACCTATACACTCTGACCAAAACATAGTACTCTGAAGTTTAACACGGCAGATGCCGTGATCTGCATATTTCCACATTACCGCAAAGGTTAATAATTTAAAAAAGATAGAGATCAATAGACAAGTGTTGAATGCCACCTAATGGTCGTGCGATACCGATTGAAACATGAACTCAGCAAGGGCACCGTCAAATAAATTGGTTGGCCACAAGACAATGTCCTCCGGCAGACCCTTCCAATTATGGCTTGCTCTGGAGAAAAAAACGAATGCTTATATACGTTCATGCTACAACTGTATTCTTTTCATTACTGCAACACCACAGTGTGTGGTCCATAGTGCTACACCGCAGCGTGTGGCTACACCATAGAGGTTCTCACAACCATACCTAGAAGGAAATCTGGCGCTAGTGAGCTGCTGCATGCAAGAGAATGACGGTATACGTGAGCTTCAGACTTGACTCGAATTTGTATACCTCAAAGATTCTTCTGGCTTCACGTTAAAATGATTGATTTCTTACTAAAAGAGCATGTATTATGCTATTTAGTTTTTGTCATTGCACAAATACATGTTGTATTTAACACTAAAACCTTCTACGTTGATGTACAGTTTTACGAAGCGTGAGAAGTAACCAATGGCCATTAAACTTGGCAGGCAGACGACAAAGCGAGCGTCCTTTCCGCCGCGTTTCTGTCGTCTGTTTCCTTCTCCGTTCGGTTGTGCCATCAAAGTAAGTGGACTTTTATTTTACAATATAATACGCGTTAATGAGATCCGCTTATAAACGTTTGCTATAGAGAAGCTTTATTTACGCAGTCGTATTCGCTTTTGAGCCAAAGCCTCGCTCAACACCAGCCAACACAAGCCTCGCGGACACATATGCCATCATTCCCAGCGCTCCAACATCGCCCCTTAAGAAATTGGCATAGATGGTGGCGCCACACTTTCCTCTAGGTATTTGTGAGAAACTTTATGGGCTACACCCATAGAGTTTCCTATAGATACACTAGAGGGAACTCTGGCCCTAATGTTTATGGGAGCTGCGACGCATGGCGCTTCAGTGAGCGTGAGGATGACGGATAGTTTATGGATTTGCCTAATCTTGGTACTCGCGGCTCCGTTTGGCTTCACGTTGCTTGAACGTGCCTTGTGACGAAACAACAATCGGCAAATTTTCAGCAGTTACGCTTCACCACCTCAACCTTTTAGACTCACCTATTGAAATCGGGTCGTAAAGTTCACAATTGTTAATGTATAATTCGAGACAAAACCAAAACACAGCACTGAACAAAGCCACAAGTGCATTGAAAGCCCGCAAGCGCGAAGACTAAGAAGATGTTTGTACTATACCATAATTTCTATGGTCGCTGAGCGATCGCAGCGCAGGAGACCGCTCTAGTTAATTTTAAGAAACTCTATGGCTACACCAATGCCCGGAGTATAGTAATAACAGCAGGGAACTGTGATTTCTTTCTTCTTTTCATTGTGTTTGACATAAGACATAACCTAAGAAAATTCACATCAAAAGCTCAGTTTTTCATGAAATATGTAATAATAACAGTAATAATATTATAAATAATAATTGATAATAATAATAAGCCACAACAGCAGTATATAGCGTACATATTTCTTTAGATGTCTCACGGCCAAGATTTGCCCCCACTTGTAACTTCGATTCAGTTCTTCGCCGATGAAACTGTTTGAAAGTCGGGACGTACGGCATGTGTCGAGTGCGTTGAACTTGTTCACTTGTCGGAATGCGTGAACAGATCACCGCTCGCAAGCCTTCAACATAAAGGATCAGCAAGGGTTCTTATCACAGCAGTGCACATGGAGAAGGGGGTATGATGTGCTCACCTAAGAATGGTGGACGCAATATAAATCCAACACATTGACATAATAGGTAGAGGGGGGGGGAGCGCTGGAACTTAGGGGAGGGCCCATCAGCCCCATACATTGATACAACAAAGGAGGGGGATGATGCGACAAACCTTCTCCCTTCTCCAGAAAGGGGGGGGGGGGTGAAGAACCCCCCGCACGCCCATGGTTATTATATTGTTATTTCGGCTGACTGAAACAGGGCATAGTGGGACATACCTAAAGGAGGTGCCTCAGTCTGAGAGTGAAGAAGTGAACATTGTCGGTGAGCTGCGTTGTGGCGGCGGACTGACAACTGTTATTTATCACGTAACAATATATACCGCTTCTCTAACTCCCGTCAATAACTTTTCTTTGTTCTCAACGTTGGCTGCATCCGAACTTCGTAATGATGAAAGAGCGAGGAGCCCAAGGTTAAAGAAAGTAGTGTCGCTCCAGCGAAAGTAGTGTACCTCCCTTCTTTTTTTTCCTTAGGAATAATGTGGCCGAGGGTGCACGTCGTTAACAAACGCCTTTCTCGAGAGCACCAGCCTGGCCTCGGCGCCTAGCAGCAGCCATCAGGTGAAAAGACGGTGCCTGGACTTGACACTTCACGGGCAGGGAGTTTTTTCCAGTGAGCCGTTTTCAGCGCGTGCGAGAGAGAGAGAGAGAATTGAACTTTATTATTTGCTAAACTTCTTTTACTTCAGCCATATGGTGGGAACATGACCTCCTCAGCCGTTTTTTTCAAATAACTACCCGAGAAAACAAGGCTTTCCGTTTTCCCTCTCCTTGTTACGGTTCTCCGAAATCTCGTTATTTTACAACGTTTTGAACAATGAAATTGCACCTTGTTAGCCGGGGTGGACGGCAGAACAGGAAAAAGGGAAAGTCAGCAATAAGGTTACTTAGGAAAGCACCAAAACGTGAAAAAAAGCATTGAAAGAAGAAGTCTTTGTGGCGTTTGGCCACGATTACAGTTATATTTTGGTACAGCAGATACTGATATAGAAGTTGCAGTATTGAATTCCCCCTGTGCTGATGTGCTTTGAAGACAATGATGTTAACCGAGAAGAAACCCTTCGTTGTAAATGCTGTCACAAAAAAAAAACTAGCTGGTTAAAAAAAGATGCAAGAGAGAATAAAAATCAATGAACAAAAAGAACGTGAAAAAACCGCCAAGCCTGCGTGCAAGAAGCATGCAAGAAAGTCACAGCGAAAGCTGGAAGAGTGGCCAACCCTTTCAAACTTTTTATGTAAGTGTTTTGACCACATTTTCAGGGTAGCCACTATGGAATAAACCTTCCTAATTTTTGTGTCTCTTGTTTACCTTGCAGTATTTTTGTGACTGTGTTTGTATGAACGATCGAATGTTCTTTGAACGTCATCTCATATCCATGTTCATGTTAATGACGTCTGTTTTGTCATCATCGTTATTGTATGTCTAAGAAAAAAATGTTTTGTTGAATGTTATTGACGTTTTTGACAATAAATATTTTCTAAACAGGCAGGTATTCATCATGTCACCTTTCGTCCTTCTTTAGAGAATCGCAGTATCCGCTACACCCTTGCAGCAAATGTAGAAATTTTTCAATGTTGTGGCTAACGACGAGCTACAACTATACCTGAAGCTTTAGTAATGGTTTGGAGCACTCAACGACTATGTCGTTACGCAATTCCTATTGTGTGACGCCTGGTTGTTCTTTGATTGCTCTAAAACACTTCATTACGTGTATTAATGAGATTATTTTGCCGACAAGCTGCCTAAGGTCAGTATACAAAAGCATACAAAGGTATACGAGATGGCAGGAGTTTCATTTTGATGACGAATGAAAACTAACTTCCACCCCACTTACTTCTTGGTCACGCAATTTCTAATTTCTACTTGCGCATGTATTCTCGAGAGGACGGAAGCGGCTTCCATCACAGCCGCGTCAATCAGGGCGCAGTCTCATAAGTAGCAACGATGACGTTCCAAGTAGAGCCATCTTCGACCACAATCGACCCGTCGATGCCGGAGAACACCTAAAGAGCTCACGTCACGAGATCCGAGCATTCCTTATCATTAGGTGTGTTTACCACTTACTCTCTGCATATTTGACATTGCTTTTGCGAGCACTTTTCGAGCGGCAGTTTTCTATGTGGCTCGCTGCATGCACTCGGAGCGAAGTGATTTCGACCCATCAAAGTCAGCTTGCCAGCGTTTGCTCTGACTTTTATCTTCGAAACGCGAGGCGTATTCACAGTCAACTTGGAAGTTCGACGAAAATGGAATTCTGGGAATAATCAGGCTTTGTGATCGATTTCTTCGATTTGAATGCACTTTCGCTGCGGAATGTCTCAAGAATTTCGTAAGGAGTCTACACACCAAGCCTTTAAGTGTTGGCTTGTGAGATAAAGCAGCTGTTCCTGCTTGCCGAACGTAACACGTCACCTATGACGTAATGCTGAAGGACTGAACATTACACACCCAGACGCTGTGCATTCGTGTTTCCACGTAGTAGCTGCTTGCTGCTTTTCGCCACGTAGAGGCGAGAAATGGGCTACATCTGTAATTGTTTTAAGTCTGACAACCTTCGTCCTTTTTATGATGTATGTATGTATGTATGTATGTATGTATGTATGTATGTATGTATGTATGTATGTATGTATGTATGTATGTATGTATGTATGTATGTATGTATGTGTGTATGTATGTATGTAAGTTATGTGTGTCTTCACCAGCTGGTTTCTAAGTGGTAAATTTAAGTACAGCAAGACAAACAGCAAAAGAAAGGAGGTCAACATAAGTTGCAGAAGAACGAATGACGCACTTCGTTTGTTTTTGAGCTGTTTCCTCCAGCAGTATGGTAATAGATTGCTATTCTTTTTAGCTCAATGTTAGCTACGCAGTGAAGCTAAGACATCATCCCACATAATAAAGTTTATTCAAAACGAAAAACAATAAAAAAAATTTAGGAACTTCGAATGATTTGTCCGTTGCTAGCAGAAGATCTTTCAAGGTGCAAGAAATAAGTGCAACCAACGAAATACGCCAGCCCATAAACGAGTGTGGCCGGAATCAATACCTAATATAGCGCGGAAAATGGCTTTCCTTCGGGTGATTGCGTTCCTTTCGTAAAACGACCCGTTTTCTCATCTCCGGCCCTTCGAAGTTACGGTGATTGCAATCATAAGGAAATGAAATATGGGAGGGGGGCATCTTATATGGAAGGGCGACGGGCCGTGACTGGGAATTGAATCGGCTGTCGTACTCTTTTGTGTGCGTGTATGTGATGCAAAGGTCGGGAACATACGTTCTTTATTATACCCCGAGATAACTTCACGTTTTCTTGATGACAACGTGCACTCTAAGAAAAAAGAGAGTATGCGTTGCTCTCTTTGGTGACTCCTGACTTGACACGCGTATGATTCTTTTAAAGACACGCCAACTCCCTTTCGGGAGTCACGACCCTCCTAAGAAAGTGCAATGATCTAAAAATGAAAGTTTGCGTGTCTCTTTGCAGAGTCACATGCGTCGCATGACAGAACACTAAAGAAAAGGGTATTTACTCACCATGTGGACGGTTATTCATGTTGATAAAGAGCTCTCGCTGTAGTTCTGTGTCCAGTTGTGTTGACTGCACACAGTGCGGAGTGTCTAAAGCCGAGCGGAAATCCGGCACCTGAAGGAACTTTTGGCGGGTGGCGTTAGTCATGCTATTTTCTAATGGTGAACCAGATGACGTCATGCTTGGTTGATAATTTCGTTAAGCAGCCATGCTTAATGGTTTGGTTTCCAGCGTCCGCAGAAAATCCTATTCCCTGAAGTGATCGATCCTAAAAACACTTCCTGGAAAGCAACGGGTGTTTTTCTAGCTAAAACTCGCCAGCCTGCCTGATCGTTATAGTGAAATTAGTTATAAATAGTGCCATGTCGTCGTCAGTGTCAAATTATACAAAGATCAGGATTCCATTTTCAGTTTTTATTGTTCGAAAAGTTATCTTGCCTTTTCTTGCTGATTAAGAAGCGCCGAAACAAGGTGTGATTTACAAGAGGGTCCTATATACGTGAGATATTTCGTAAAATGTTGGCTTTCCAAGCAACAGAACGTAATTACAGGACACAGAGTGTGCACTTACAATTTTGCTTTCTAACTAGTGCGATTCTCAAATCTCCGAAAGTATTACAAACGAGAACTACTTCTCTGGGCCGTTCTTGTCAGCTTAACTAAGTGCGTGGTTAATATTCTCAACGTCCGCGAGCCGAACATGGCGCGAAAAGGAGGGGGGGGGCAAACTTGCTGTTTTTTACATATATTTATCTTCGCTTAAACCAGAGGTTTGCATTCAGTGCATTCGGTGACTCTACATGTAGCATCACACATCGCATCGTTTATCCGGCCCGCTTCCATTCTGCCTTGGTACATTGCCAGAGGAGTAACCATTCAGAAAAGACATGGTAACGGGAACCAAAATCTCCTATTCTATGCAACACTCTCGTCTGTTCAACCGGATATGTCTGTGGAGCCAGACGGAAAAAGAGATGAAAACTGCCAGTACTAGGTTACCTTCTTTTCCTTGGGTATATGATCGTCGCGCATCTCAGCACAGCATGCCACGTTAGGCGTCCTCCAGGCAATGGCTTCATTGTTCCACTGCGCATAACGTAGAACAGAATCTCTGTAGGGCACCGACTCTATACGATAGTGTGACAGACGGTGTTTGTTTTGACGCCGAACTTGAATGCTTCTTTTCTGGGCTTTCGCCGTCGGCTCTGCTGGATTTGCGCCTTTGAGAGACTCGTCATTCAGAAAGAAATTTATTTCGCTGTCTCTTTCTTTGCGGAACCCTTGGAAGTTGTGAGCGGACGGACGCAATAGCGGGTAGTTGCGAATTATAGTTAGCCACGCTGCGACTTTTTTCACATTCGTAGAAGCGTGGCTCAAGAAACGTACAAACTGCGATTCTTCTTTCGAGAAATTTGAAACTGCCGCATGCGTCATCATCCTTTATATAAATTTGCAGCTGTAAGCTTTCTTTTTCTCTCTCTCTTTCTCTTTCTCTCTGCGCATGTGCGCGCGTGCGTGTGTGGAGGGGAAGAGTGTGCGTGTGCGTGTGTGCATTGCTATCACATTAAATTTTGAAAAGCGGAGCCTAGGGTCCTTTTTAAAGACAATAGTCTTTCTTGGGGACCTTCAACGGAAAAAAATTTGGTCTGTCTGTCTGTCTGTCTGTCTGTCTGTCTGTCTGTCTGTCTGTCTGTCTGTCTGTCTGTCTGTCTGTCCGTATGTCTGTTCATTTGTCTGTTTGCCCGGCCTTAACAATATCTCAAACGGCCGACCTCATCCACCGCGCCCACCAATAGTGCTGAAGATTCAGCGTTCATACTTGTGCGATCGTCAAATAAAAAACCATTATTGCGCATATATGAGGCACCATAACAACACGTCAATATTCTGCACGCGCGTCTTTGACTAGAAAAGGCATACATAATCAATTCTAAGAACCGTAGCGTTTATCACGCTGCGCTGGCCATGCAACGCTTGCACGAAAAAGAAAGTGTTTCCAACGCTTTGCTAAGACGACACGGTTATGGCGCCTACCCGTTGCCTTGCGTTCTACACCTTATCACCTCCGAGACGGGCGCGCACGCCACCACGCTTCGTTTTTTTTTTTTTTTTTTTTGAACTTGTGATGAACCTTATCTTTTTTTTTTTTTTCATTTCGGCCTTTCTCTAGGCAGCAGGTACATAGCACCGCATTATTTAGCATTTTGTTGTTGTTTACGTTTTGAATCTTCTTTTTCTTTCTTTTTTTTTTTGTTTTGCTCCTTGATCCCTCACAACATTTACTTACCACTCGTATGCCCATTCCCTTCGTGATTCCTGTCAGCAGATCTCTTGTTGAGATCGTTCTATTTTACTTAACTCGAAGCACGGAGTGCGCCATTTTCCGAGCGTCATGAAAAATCACATGAGAAGGATCATGGTGTAGCGATATTCTTGCACAAACAAAAAGAAAGAAAATGCAAATAGTGAGAAATACGGACCTCCCACAGGACAGAGAATACACTCTCACACTTTGGGAGGTTAACTCTAAGTTAAAGACATTGTTATACGTCAATATTCTCTGCATTACTAAAAAAATCTTCACAGTTTAAATTATAGCACTTTTTCTTTCGCCCATCGAGAAACATTGTGGTTGTTTGACAGTAAAACAAGTTTTCTCTAAACTCTTACAAAAAAAGGTAAAGAAATGCTTAGTTATAAAACGAATCACGACAAGAACGCGGTTTTGATTAGTTAGTGCGATCCATCACATTTTTTCTTCATTATCTCGAAGTGTTCTTGAAGAAGACAAAAGAAAACGTTTTAAAAAAGCACGATATAGGCGTGGAACAGCGAAGTTTAACCACAATGTGTTGGAGTTCAAGCAAAAGTGATTGATGATGATATGTGGGGTTTATCATCGCAAAAACTAAACTGATCGGCATCAGCGTTCCCTCTTTTTGCGTGATAATACAAAAATTACGGGCTGCTGAGATGAACACTGAAGACTCACACATGCGGTCGTTTTCTTTCTAACTTGCTTTGAACTTTTTGGCACCCAATGCCTGTCGAGAAGTCTTTCTGAGACAGATCGGTTGGGAAACTTGCATCGTATCTACAGCCGCGTCGAGGCGTTGCCGCTTGCATACTTACACGTTACCTCAGTTTTCTAACCTATTTTGTCGTTGCGAAATGCTACTAACTTTTTCTCAAATTAACCGATCTCTTTTTTTTTTCACTTTTCAAGATGCACAACACACGTAATGTGCGATGACAGCGTTTTTTTTTTTTGTTTGTTTGTTCTCATAAAACGCTTTTAGTGTCTACCAGTTTTTTTTCCCATCGTTAGATAGCTTTTTTCTTGTCGTATTTATGTAAAGCAACTTTGCACACGAGAATTTATGAGCAAGTACAAATGCAAAAAATATACAAAATTTTTTCCCACAAAATGGATTTGCAAGGAGTACATAGAAAAAACGCGAAACATTCGCGAAGTATCCAACGCAGCGTTTGGCTCTTGAGGTTGTGGCTTCCACTGAGGCTTACAAATTGCTATGTTTAATGCGGCACACAAAGGTACATGCGTGGACACCGAAAGACCGCATGGAGTGAAAACAAATCCTGAGAAAATTAACTTAGGAAAAAATTAACGAAATAGACAGCCAATAAAAAACACAGTTGTATAATTCCCATTAACTTGTGCAAATCATCCAGCATAATGCACCAAGACTTTTCCCCGATCGGGTGAATGGCGGAACATTTTGTGATGTTCTGCGTTGTGTAAAAGTAGCTGAGAACAGAACGCGATGTGGCCAAACCAGCCTGCCAATGCTTCATCCGGCAAAAAAGATGTTTTCATTTGGGCTGCCAATCACGAAAACTCCTATTATAGTTGGTTCTTTTTGTTCCTTCCTCCATCGTTTTTCTTGTTCTAGTAGAAAATTGTGTGCGGATAAAGGGAGCAGTAGGGAGTGCTCTTCAACAAAAATTAAAACAAGTTCCACTTAAAGTGTTTACAGCGTGACTGAATTGCGTTTCGCTGCCATATAGCGTTAGCTCCGGCGTTTCTTCGACGTACTTGCTCGTAGATACCAGTGTAGTCTGGCTGTTTTTTTTTTCATATCCTTATACGACAGCTTGAAAATTAACTTTACGCCTTTCAGAACGGGCTACTGTGGTAAACAAGTGCCCACAGTAAAAAAAAAATGTCATCCCAGAAATATACTTGAATACCGCTAAAAGCTTTAAGAATTGTTCACTGAAAACGCCCGGAGAAATTTACCGATGACTGCATGCAAAGTTGGAAGCTGTAGTTGGAACCCATAACCAGTTTTTTTTTTTTTTTTTGGTGGCAGGGGAAAACAGCGACACACTGAATTTACTTCCTGGTATGTGTTTTTATTTTCATTGGCTTACTTTTTTTTTGTCCTTATTCTTATAAACGTCACAAGAAATGCGATGGGGCCACGCGTTACTTCGATATGCTAATGGTGCATAGAAGGTTTAGAGAAGGCAGAGACAACCATGGCAGAGAGCGTCGTCCAGCGCTCTTTGTGTCGTCTTGTCCCTTTCTCAGCATTCTATACGCGCAGTTGACATATCGATATGAATCCACACACACTTGCCAAGCATCAACCCTTTTACAAGTTAAAGCTACGAATACATAAAATGAAAATTTCTTGCAATTCTTCAATTCATTCGCGTTACTGACACAGCAATATGGTGACAAAAAATTTATGGCATCTTGTCTGACCCCTTGCATCTCATCTGCCGTACTACCTACATTTTATCCTGAAAACATGCGCACTAGCTTAAATGGCCAACTGAACAAAGTAGTGGCAAAGTTATCAACGAGAAACAATGTTATAATATGCCGTCCAAGAATCACTTGCGGAAAAACAAGTGCACCAGAGGAGTAGGCACGGACCTTATATAACCACTACGTATAACATTCTTGATTCTTCTCACATCCACATGGCCACTATCATACCTGCTCGTCCTCTTGTTTGAGCCTGGTCTGCTGAATTTTTTTATAACAGGTCTGCTGACGTTTTCTTATTTCATTGTATTTAATATTTTTAATGAATAAAAAACTCTGCTAGTGCAAACTGGGCGACGTCTATTGATGAAACAATGCTTTCGTCTCTATATACAACATTCTCTCTTTGTATTCTTTAACATAACCTTAACCTTGTTAACTTGCACACACTGTAGGAACTCCAGAAAAGCCAGAAAAACTTAACGATCAGAAAGAATGTTTTAACTCCTAATATTTAGAATCACGGCAATGGAACACAGAGTATACACGTTTTCTTCACTCTTACAGGTGTACTGATAGCATTTGAAATAAATAAATAACACAGCAATTAATTTCTGGCCAATAAATAAAGATTTGCTAGGGATTTTGACAAAGCCTAAAAGAAGAAAAAACTTCTGGGGTCCTAACGTGCTTGAAGGACAATATTATTAAGACGCTCACCGTACACAGTGACCCTCTACTGGTTCCGATCAACTTGAGTACTGTAAAGTACGTCTATGACCAACTACATGAATGTTTTCGCATTTCTCTCCAGCCAAGGTGTAGCGACCACAATAGAGAACGAAGACAGTGTTTTGAATCATAGCTGCACGACGAATAAGCTACTAAGTTACGACGGTGATTTGCTGAGTGTTTGTGGGACAGACATCTATCAAGGGAAAGCGCACAGGAAGGAGTAAACAGAATAAAACCATTCAACGTGGTAGAAAAATGTTGTGCACCGATGCATTCCAAACAAATTTATTCCAAGGAAAGCAAAAGTGTGCTGGTAGTTGGATAAATGTACTTTGAATGTTTCGCTACAGCAAAAAGTATAATGCCCTTAAAGGGAAGCTGAATAGACTCTAGAATTCAATCAAACTTCGTGTTAAGGAAGGACCGACGTTACTGTTGACGATGTCATAATTGTTTTTGCGGTTGTAGCAGGAGAAGCTTTAGAACATGAGAAACATGAGAAACAAAAGTTTGTCTCTCTCCACCACCGCGAGGGCGCTGAAAGTGTGGGGCGTGGAAACATACGTCATCTTCATTTCCTCTGTCCAGAATAAGTGTTCTTTCTTATCATTAACCCCGACCTCCGTGATTATCCCATGACGTGCCGTTGCCGGAACTTCAGCTGTACCGCTTGACGCGGCATACCGAGAATGACGTCACCGTGTTCGCTTGGTGTCTCAAGAAGCCCAGTGGCCACTGCCACTGCTTTTTCCACCTAAAAGTGCTATTGGCATTCACTTTTGAGAACTTTCACATCGCTTTTCTGATTCAGCAGGGATCAAACTGTCCTTACAGACTCTTCGTGCTTCGGCTTCTCTTTAAATTTTGTTTTTCGATTTCCCTTTTGCTGTAAATTCTTCACGTATCCATAAAATTTTCTTTCAGGTACAGCTGCAGAAGTGTCTGGCACAGCAATGAATAGAACACGAAAAAGAAAACTTAGGATTTAGTTCGGGGCCACATTCATTGCGGAGATAAGTATGGCGGTAGAAACGCTTAATCCGTTTTTTTTTTTCTTTGAAAGCTCTACTGGAATGCGTGCTCACATCGGGAAAAGCCGATCAGTGTTCGGTTCTCTATTTTACGTGTACGCTGAAGTTCCTGCCAAGGGGCGGGTGGCTGTCAAAGCAAAAGCAACCAACCGGGCCAGAGTTAGGACCGTTTGTTTTTTTGTATAGTTTCTTCTTCTTCTTCTTGCGAGTGACGTGAGCTACTTATCGAGCAGTATAGGAATCCTGGTCTTCCGGGAAGCGGCGTGATTTATACCTCCCTAAACGAAGAAGGTATAATCTTCGTGAAGACGTCTGGGAGCTCCGGTAGATGGGATTCTGGTATTTTCATCCTTCGGCAAGTCGGAAAAAAACCATCAAGGCCGACAACGCCGCGAAATCGGAATTCTTCTGCACATAGCCGTTGACTGTAGTAAACTAGGTTGCCGTGTGGCAAGTGCATATTATTGGTTCAAATAGAATCCTATAAGCTATACCAAAACGGATGTTTGAGTTGGCTGGTATGTACAACCTCAAGTTGGTTGAAAAGCCACTCAGGCACACAAGGATGAAGGAAAGCATGGAAGACATTGGCATGCACTACCCAATTTCACAAACTGATATCTCTCTCTCCATCTATCTATCTCTCACCATCCCAGGGTTTTTCACGCCAATATATAAGTATGTACTTTCATAATCAACTTCGCTTGCCTAATCTCGGCTAAGGTATGCCTCCCTCACTCAACTCTTTGCAGTGAAAAGAAGTTTTCTGGAGGTGCCGTGCTCCACATTTTACTAACGTAGAGGAAGCTATGCAAGAAAATATCTACGTAGAGTCGAGAAGCCCATCGTATGCGTGGGCAAATGTTGTAAACATGTTTTCGGTAGTAAGTTTGTTTAAGGTAAAAACATAGCAACTGTATTCTACTATTCCAAGAGGAACGATGCGACCAGTTTTCTGGCTATTACGAGAATTACTTCCTTAATTTTTTCAGTAAGTGAGAGTGTCATTTAGTTTGTTATTTTACTTGCTTTGTAACGTACACATAGGATTTCATACTTTACTTCTGTACAATTAGTATATATAACCGTAGCTGCTGTCAATCCTGCCACTCTCCTCCCCTCCGTAACAAAATGGAAGCGAAGCTTCCTGAAATTGTTCTATTATAACAATTTCAAGATATAAGAATTCTCGCAGCTCATTCCAAGTAAGAGCTGCGAAAATTTCACTTCACTTCCTTCATGTGAATGAAGGAAGTGAAGAATAAGTTAGTTCGAACATGAAGACAAAAATAAATAAAAAGAAACGTATAAAAATTAAAGTTATAGTTGTGTTCAAGAGCCAGAAACAATCACATATCAAAAGCAATAACGCAGCAGCTCCTCGCATTATCTTCCAATAAGCATAATCGGGTTAGTTTACCGTCTGGTCACTCTGGCTGTTTTTTTTTATTTTTTAGATTGAGCTAACGCACGCCACTTAATCGTCTTCATCCTCGCTTAGGCGATGAAGCAACTCGTTAATTGGATTACAGCGGATAGACGGAACGGACCAACAAAAGTTGGCATAATACTATCATAACTTCAGCCAAAGGTCAGGGCTTGTACAGGAAAGTTGGCCATGAGAACAAAAGCTGAGCTGAATGTGGTTTTAGGGGAGTTTAATTTGCATGCGATTCTCCGTAGTCAGAAGAGTGCCTCGATGACGATGGCCCATTGCCGGACCTAACGCGCGAAATTTTCAGTCACCTTTGTTTTATGTACGCCTCGCACTGCTTCGCCCCACTGCTGCACTTCACACTGTTCAGAGTCGATGGTGATGCTTAGGTCGCTTCTTTCGCCTCTGCAACGGACATTCGCGCTTAAAATTAAAACGCTACTCGTGAGTTGGCTTTGCCGCAATAAAGATTTTATTGCGGAGAAGCAGTTTTTGCAAGCAGCATGCTCAGTGATTTGGCGCTTCACCCACGCGTGGTATAGTGTCCGAAAGCCTCGCTGGGTTGATGCATTTTAATTCTCCACTGATCATTATGCGCAGTCGACAAAACCTGCTGGCGACACAATTTAGTCCATTTCATGACGAGCATGGCATCCTGTGTAGCACGCATGCCCGCAGCTAGCGTGGAAGCAGCGTGCGATCGCTGCGACACGTGCGGTTTGTAAGAGAAGCACTGCCAATATATGCAGCTTGTAGCCATTGATGCATGCATAATGTTTCTTTCAACGATCTGCATGAGGCTCACTTCTAAATAATATTTTTAAAATACGGACGTTTTTGTCTGTAACTATCGATGGATTATAGCAATTAGCGTCATTCTTGTCGTCTTTCCTGATTCCTTGATTTTTGGCAACGTTTGCGTAATGATCATTATCATAACACCTTCCTCTGTCCTTAGGTGTAACTTTCTAACTTAAAAACGCAGTCGTGATACAAAACGGCAGCATATACGCAGCTGCTTTAGGTGGCATGATAAAGCAACATATGGAAGGCTTGTCGAGGTGCACTCAGCATGATGGCCCATGCCCTACACAATCAGGCACGCACAAAAACACATTTGGGTGGCGTAACACTGAATCGCTCTAATATCCAGCCCCAAGCCCCTTGTCGCCCCATGATTGATTATTTTTTGTGCGGTTTCACGTCCCGAAACCACGATACGATTATGAGAGACGACGTAGTGAAGGGCTCCGGAAATTTCGACCACCTGGGGTTCTTTAACCTGCACCCAAATCTGAGCACACGAGACTACAACATTTCTGCCTCCATCGGAAATGCAGCCGCCGAAGCCGGGATTTGATCCCGTGGCCTGCGCATCAGCAGCCGAGTACCATAGCCACTAGACCACCGCCGTGGTGCTCCCACCATGATTGAGAAGAAAAAAAAAAAAACATCTTCCCTCAGCAGGCATTTCCGTCCCTTCCTGCTGTTTTTTTATCTGGCTCTTCAGCCATCACATTCTAAGTTTAGTGCACCGTAACAATAGGCGTTCGTTCGATATTCGTTGCCATAAAGCGCTGATGCCCTTACATGCGTAGCCTTACGGCTGAGTGACGTGTTGATGAGAAGCGTAGATGGTGCTACTTTTTTTTTACGGGAGACGTAAGCGCAGTGACGTTTTCTTAGTGGCTTGCCTGTGTTGCTTGTTCAGCTGCTTGCTGGGGAAAACGCGATTTTATTTATAGCCCGAAGGAAATCGAAGTTATTACGACATAGTGATATATACTCATTTGAGGTAGATTTTTGCCATGCTCACGTTGCTTGTTAAAAGGCCGGTCGTGTTTATTCGTTACGTCGTAGATGGTGAAGGGAGATCAAGATAAACAGGGAAACCTTTATTTTGTAGAAGGATATTGTGCGATCTTCGTAGGGTGGAGGCCTTAGTTCCGGGCCTCATCAGTTCTCAGCATTCAACGTACGCAAGGCCAAATTCAGTCAACGTATATGAATCGCTAGGTGATAGAATTCAAGCATGCATTTTTTTCCTAACTTCCACTAAGTGAGACTTAGTAAATTCAAAGGCACATGTCGCGTAGAGAGACAGTAAGGGTGTTTTAGTCTGTAACAAGACATTGTTGACGCTGTCATTGTGAACTGCACAACTTGCGCTAACATAACTTAACGAACAAAAATGTTGAACTGTGTTTTTTTCTCTTGTCGGTGTCTTTTATGCACAGACTGCACACACAAAGCAGGACTCGCGAAGATGGAAACAAAAGACAAGTCATAGGATACAAAACATTTTGATTTTTTTTCTCTTTTTTGTAAGAGCAGCGCTAATCTCGTATGAACAATGAAATAGCAATAGCTACAACGTATATTTCACGAAAAACTGCATAAGGCCCATCTTGTTGGCAAGATTGCAATGCAAGTTTTGTTTGTCTAGTGTCATGGCCGAAAGTGGTTTGAAAGGTTCGTCGTCCACGTTCAGCTTCATTTATTTCAATATATTCGAAGACATTATCTCGCTTCGACAGTTTTTCAGACACCTTGTTTTACCGCAAAACCTCTTCAAAGACAGACGCTCTTTTATAAATAGAGGCATGGACCTATAAGTTCATGCCTCTAGTACACAGCACTTGTATACCTTAATATATTAGTGTGGTGTACTATACTCTAGTATACCGCACTGTACAGTGCATAAAAGTTTCTATGTGCGTTTACGTATCGAGGGTCCTCGCTTTACAGCAAGCCATTAGCCGTATGCTCTTTTCTTTAGAAGCCAGCCAGTGATGAAAATGGCATAAAATATATACCTGTCCACAGAGCAGTGGCTTCCTCAATAAGCAATGTAATCTTGCAAGTGCGACCTCTTGAAGTAGCAAAATATTACTAGCTGCCGAGAATTGTGTAGCCTGTCGCCTTCTTCAATGAAGCCAGTATCATTTTATGACAGTGAAAAGAAGTACTCACCGGAAAATGAGAAGGTGGCCTAAGCTATAAAAGCACATCTTTACGGTCAAGAACACTGTCAGTGATATAGCCATGAGAAGCCCTGCAAAAACAACAAGTCGTTTGAATTTTTTTAGGATTTGTCACAATGTCAATTACATTCCCGTAAATACAATGAAAGAAAGTGGTTAAAATTTTAAGAGACTTGTTAGAGGAGTTGAAGGATTAATGTTGATACCGGCGACAAGTTTTTTGACAAGCGCTCTTTGAGAAGGGAAGAACTGCAGTTTGTAGAATGAATGGGACGCTCTATAAAGAGTGTGGACAGGACTCCTGTTCAGGAGAGCAGTCCTTTACTTTTGTGTCGTTGAAAGCGAGTATATATTTCGTAACGATGGAAAAATACAAATGTATGAAAGCACACCAGCAATAATGTCTACCCTGCAGCAATGCATAGGCTGCTACTGGAAGGAGACTGGAAACGCAACAAAAAGAACTAACTGAACAAAAAAAAAAATTGGCGGACAATACGGGCCAAGGAAATTTACCTTATGCAAAGCTTGTGGAGAGAAGGTGGCCGTGTTGTAATCCTCATATGGAGTGACACGTTATGAAATGACGTTAAATATATGTACAAATGTCGCACACACATATATATGTTAAAAATTTGAAGATGCCTATATAACCACTCGTTTGCACATGCGTAACAATGCCAACAAGAACATGAGCGTTACCAACACCAGAAGTGATAAGTTTATATAGAGCGCTTGTGCTTGCGAGGATGGTGGTCCTGGACACTGGTACATAAATCAACTTCTATGGATGGCATTTAACAACAAATGACGCTAACCTGCCGTGACGCCTGTATCACAGGAGTACAACCGCAATGTTTATAAACTAAATAGCCATCACGGCCACCACAATTGACGTTTCATGAACGTTAGGGTCTACCTGAAAGGTCGTTCCGAGACCTAGCGTGGCTCAGGGTAGAATGATTGACTGCCACGAAGAATGCCTGTGTTGTTTGATTCCTGTGGAGATCCTGACAGTTATTCTTTGCATACGTCGGGTCAGCGCTGCCGATGTCAGCTTTTCCTTAACTCTCAAGCGTTCAAATTACCCATGTGTGTTGTTTTCTCGCCATTCCTGGTAGATACGAAGTGTCAGTCACCTGTGGCACACACCCGCACACCTGTGGCACATACCCGTCCGCGGATATGTGCCACTGTCTAGCGGATAGTGTTCGACGGCGTACGCAACAGGATTGAGACATTATTCACGTCTTGACTAGCACGTCATATTTGTCTAACCACCTTACCCTCCCATACGAATTTTTAAACACGCCAAGATAGTGATCACGAGAGCACCGAAGCGGACAGACAGACAGACAGACAGACAGACAGACAGACAGACAGACAGACAGACAGACAGACAGACAGACAGACAGACAGACAGACAGACAGACAGACAGACAGACAGACAGACAGACAGACAGACAGACAGATAGATAGATAGATAGATAGATAGATAGATAGATAGATAGATAGATAGATAGATAGATAGATAGATAGATAGATAGATAGATAGATAGATAGATAGATAGATAGATAGATAGATAGATAGATAGATAAATAGATAGATAAATAGATAGATAGATAGATAGATAGATAGATAGATAGATAGATAGATAGATAGATAGATAGATAGATAGATAGATAGATAGATAGATAGATAGATAGATAGATAGATAGATAGATAGATAGATAGATAGATAGATAGATAGATAGATAGATAGATAGATAGATAGATAGATAGATAGATAGATAGATAGATAGATAGATAGATAGATAGATAGATAGATAGATAGATAGATAGATAGATAGATAGATAGATAGATAGATAGATAGATAGATAGATAGATAGATAGATAGATAGATAGATAGATAGATAGATAGATAGATAGATAGATACCAAAAGTGCTTGCAGTGTGCAAAGAAATGCTTCGCATTTAACAAAAATATTGAACCAATACGCAAGACCTTCAGAGAGGACGTGTTCTCTGGCAGCACCTGATAATCCATCGTGGCGCCGTATTTATCACCGTATTTTTTATAAAGAGCAAACATCACATCTACTCTTCAGAAATTGAATGAACAAACGGCTGTAGTAGACCAAGGGTCTCAATTACGCTAGCCGCTCGAGACAGCCCACCTATCGCCAGCGGCTCGATTCTCAGATGACTCTCTCTGTGCCATATATTTGTATGACTCTTTGACGCAAGCTTCGCAATATTGCTTTATGACACTCACAATGTTTTCTTGCCTATTGCAATTAATTACGGCTTGTTCTGATATGGTAAGAAACATGACCGGTCTTAAGCATTTCTTTAGAGTAGCACCCTGTGCCGTTACCATATGTTGAAATATAATTGTAAGATAAATGCTCTTTTATTCAAAATCAGGGTCCAGAATTCGGACATTCGTACGATCTGTATCGCGATGTTCTTAAAATCCTGACGCCAAAGTCTCCTTCAGAAACGTTCTGTAAAAGGGATATTTGAAAGGTTGTCTTTGAAATGACGTCAGCTGACATTTCGTTCAAACTTATTCGCGTTACTCACTTGCTGAAAAACTGCTGACAATTATAATCAGTAACCGCGACAACTTAATATATGACAGCCTATATACTGCCCAGCTAAATCTACTTTTACAACTTTTGCGTGAACATTAACCACTGAAGTCAATTTTCAGTTCACTGATTACATCTGCAAGTTGAAATTAGGAATCCAATATAGTTTCAGTCTTGTCGCAAACATTCCAAGCACAGAGACTTCGCAGGCGCACGCGTAGTGGTTTAAAAACGCTCCAGTCTGTGAAGCTGTGCGTTGGTGCAATCACACGAAAGAATTTTCAATCACCGCCTCTCTTACTACAGTAATTTTCTCCCTCACCCTGTTTGTCCTTGCGTTCCTTCTAGACTACCCGAGCGGTTAAACGCTGCCTTTGCCGATTCATGACGAATAGTTGGCGTAGTTTGCGCGATAATTTCGAAGTCTGAACTCTCTCGCGCAAAACCAGTGAACGCGATTAAAACGAGCGCGTCGTTTTGTGAAACTTCGAGAAGAGGCAATTAACTCGATTGCGTACATCTGCTTCCGCGAAATGCGTAGGGACTGAGCAAGCATCGGTGAAGTTAAATTAAAACCAGATCGTAATTGACTAAAGATAATGCGCACGCATATTATGCATCGGTGACCGTTACAAGAATTCTTCTTGTGCATTCAAAATGTCTACAAATGCAATGAAGTTGTAGGGCTGCCCTTTTAGTCACACCTCACGGGGAATGCATAAGGAGTAAACACGAAATGAAGAAGAACGGAAAGTGGTAAAATTAAATTTGGTAATCTGCATATATTTTGTATAGTTACAGTTGCATTCGAGAAGCACGTAAGAGCTTTATAATGTTTCTACCTGCGTGAAACAGTGCGCAATGGTGAGTGAATCAAGACGCGTACATGGACGGACAAAGTAAGGTAAAATGGCGTCCACGGGTGTCTGTATTGGTCCTCTTTGTGCCTCATGATACATTGTCCATCATCTGCCATTTATCGGTTATTTCTATCATCTATAATTAGTTCTATATATCTCACTAGCTTTTCATTCATTGCTGCATGTCGAGGTGATTCTACCCACTTACTTGTGAAATCGCTCGAATTAAAAGAGTTCATACCATTAGTCGCGCGCCATAGAAGAAGTAGACGTGTTGCTAAGGCTCATTCAACCGTTACAATCCAACTTTGTTGCACAGGAAAACTGCACTTTGCGAGCTAGAATACATATTCTCAAGCTTTATGTGTCAGCGCTTCATCAGTTTAATATCTTGTTATCATGCGACTGCGTCTACTCATACAGTCAGCTAACAATAGCGTTCATGCAACCGCTGCACGACTTGGCAGACAAATGACGCGTTACGGGCTGTTATTGTTCATTGTTGATATATTGATATGTGAGGTTTAACGTGCCAAAACCACCATATGATTACGAGAGACACCGTAGTGGAGGGCTTCAAAATATTTGACCACCTGGGGTTCTTTAACGTGCAGCCAAACCTGAGCACACGGGCCTACAGCATTTCCGCCTCCATCGGAAATATTGTTCATTATTTATTTGGATGTCATAATAACATGCGCATCGAAATAGCTACCGGAACATGAGTTGACAGAAAGTTCCTGCACGTATTTGACGGCCTCTCAAAACACACCAAGCAAGTTTTGCGACACCGCACTCATCCAATCAATCAACCATGTAACACACACTCAGCTTAAATAGTAGAATTTTTTTTTCGTCGTTTCCTTGGCTCAATACCAGAACCCCTTCCTCCATCTTTTTATGGACTTTTCATATTTGTATATAACTTTCACCGAGCCTCAGTCTCCCACTGGAATCTCATTACGGGGCTGGGTGGACGCTTGCCTCATCGTCGGCCTGCCTGTATATAGCCATCATTAATATTTCATGAACTTCTTGTCGAGGACGGAGGCCTGTGCTATGCGATGCACGGCTCTATGTAGCCCCTTTTTACGTATAGTTGCCACAGCTGTCCTTCTTGTATGCAATGTGATGTGACGACACGAGCATGCAATTAAGCGAATGATGATCGAGTCACTAGAATATTCGCAAGGGAAGCAAAATAGAACTTAGGAAAATGGCTGAGGCAGTAGCGCAACTTATGCTGTATGAAGTTTTCATTTCATTCTTTATATTAACAGAAGAAAAACATAGAACAGGAAATTGGCGTTGGAGCAAGGAAAGCTACATCAGAAATATGGCTGAACAAATATTGCGTAAGTCTCAACCCCTATATCTTGGTATGCAAGCTAATACTCTGTAAAAAGAGTTGGCTATAACATTACTGTGGCAGTCGGTGTAGTACAAGTATACAGTAAATTTGTAATGCTTTTACCGTGAATTTTAAGGTGGTGGAGATGTTTATGAAAACTTCTATAGTTTCAATTATTATTATTATTATTATTATTATTATTTAATTTGCATACATAGATACACTATGACACAGAGGAAAGAGGGAGAGAGCAAGCTGGCAAATGCCACCTGGAGGGGCACAACGCCTGCTCACTCTTTCGGGAGGAGAGAAAAAACAGGAAATAATCGATTAAATAATGCACGATGGAAGGCCCATAACAAATTTTAAGTATTATACTTGTATACAATGTCTTGGTTGTTGTGCTATGCTGTTGTAACGTAAGGGCTTTTTTTCACAATTTTCTTGGTCATCGTTCCAAACAGAAGCACAGAAAAAGGGGGTACTTAAGGGTACTTAAGGCTAACCCCAGGTGGTCGAAATTTTCGGAGCCCTCCACTACGGCGTCTCTCATAATCATATGGTTGTTTTGGGACGTTAAACCCCACATATCAATCAATCGTTAGTTGAAAGCGATAGCTACTTCCTGTTCTTAGCGCGCACTGAAACCACATAGTGACGAAATCTTTTCGAACTCGTATGCACCCACTAATTGGCCCTAAGGGTGCAGTAGTGTGTGGTTTTTCTATTGGGTGATTGGCCTTAAACTATGAAGTCATTATAATTACTTTTTCTGATGCCCGATGGCAATGTACGCTTGTCCCACGCATTATTACGGCAGTATTTCATGTTGTATATTTCGAAACAAGTACACAGGACGCGTGTGTTTGTAAAACATGCAAGTCACTGCATTTCTAAGCCGAGGAAGTTATTTTCGCTGTCTTAACAAGCAGAGGCATGACTTTCTCGTTCAACACCCGCTTACCACGCAAATGACATGAGTTCAATCCCCACCCCTAATGTTTTATGATTTCTTTTATTTGCATATTTCTCGATTTTTCGGTAACGCAAAGATGCTCGAGTTGGTCGCAACCAATGACACCGACGCCGGATTTTCTGTCAAACGAGCTTTTTAACGCTATCGCGTTAAAATTTACTTACAGTTACCTCGTGTAAAGAGGAAACTATTTTCGTAATCTACAGCAGCCTATCTTCCAACCACTGCACGAGCAGGGCCTCTTCAAAATATTTCCTTTTACCCTGACCCCAGTGAGCGTATTGAATTTCATGCTTGAAAATAACCTAATTTCATCATGCCACCTAACCTTCTTATCTCTGGCTCGTTTCCGTCACTCTAATCCTTTCCGACGTTCTAATTGAATAATGCTTGCTTTTTTTCGCAACCCATGAGCTTCCATGGTTTTTGTTGTTTATGTCTGCTAGAATGCCATCTGTTTTAGCTAGTTTACCAACATTGTGCGGCTGGTAAATCTCTCCCGTTTACAAAAATAAGCACACACACTTACCGCAAGACCTGCGAACTCCTAATGGGCAGACGAAACAGGCAAATCGAAGAGCTTTTCGTGAAGCATGTTGTAATTTCATCTGAATTAATTTATCAGTCATTTAGAGGCACAATCAGCCAAAGCCTAACTTACTTGAATAGAGTATAGCGTGAGCACATTTTGATAGGCTACTCAAAATTAATCCCGAGCGCTGGTTTCCTATGTATACCGGATAACGAATGGTCAAGTGAAACTATTGAATATTAACGAAGTTCAACCGCCCCTGTAGCATTTATTGCGTCAGTTCAGCGCTATGGTCTTAACAACGTTGCATATGTATATGAAAAACTTCGCGATATGTTCATTACAGTCAGTCAAAAAGCAAATAAATTAACAACGTCTGCATATAGACGAGATTTGCCTAGGATTCTCGTTCTGAAATTTTGAAAAATAATTGGGGATCGTGTGAACGGTCGTGGCAACACAAGTGGTCTTCAATTCAAGAGCACAGCAGCGCAGCTTACCGCACCCATATTACTACACGGCGTGGTTATGTCGGCCCTTCTTTTTAGCGTCTGACAAGCATGCTCTGCGGAAGCTGTGGAGGAGTGGAATGTACTAAGCTGCATATCTTGTGCACGTAGAAGTACATGTGCCCGTATTGGGTCCCTATATTAAACCTCGCCTCACGCAATTGCCTTCGAACAGTCGACTACGATATGAAACCGGGAAGAGATTGGGGGAGCTGGCGAAAAGCTGCGGCGGGAGCGTGTAATTGCATTTCAGCGCAGATATTATTTTGCCTAGCGCGAACGTCTAAAATTTCGGAATAAAAAGGAGTGATTCCGACGTGTATGGTCCGCAGAACTGTTTTATGTTTCGCATCTTTGCTTATGAGATAGAAGAAAGTTTCTTTTTGCTTCAGAAGTGTTTCGATTAGACGTGACCAGAGTGTGAAGGATTTGTTTTTTGTTTGTTTGTTTGTTTTTGTTTTAATGGGAAGCATTCTTTTGCTATTTTAAAGCCAAGGTCAAACGAGAGACCGAAATCTTGTCGCTGATAAATACGCGTGTGCCACTAGTGCATCGGCGTCTCTTTATTTCTCTTTTGAGCACCCAAACGAGAGGAGGCCGGTTCGAAGACTCGTTGAGCTGGCTTAGAGGAGGTCGGTGGAGATTTCTTGGGATACTTTTCTGAGTGACACATATGTTTAAATGTGCTGTGGTCATATGGTGGTTCAGTAAAACACTGCGTGTGAAATAGCTCACAAGTCGATGTCCCAAGCAGGGTTGACCAAGCGGGCTGACAGACGTGCCCGGGGTGTTTTGCAACTTACATCAACAAAGGCGGCTCCCGGAGACAATTAACATCTTTTATGAGAAGCTGTGAACAGGAATTTTATTCATATTGACTGACGCCTCACCAGCCATGTGTGACAAAATGGCTATCAAGGGAAGAGGCCTGTTTGCTTTATCGCATCCAAATGGTATCAGCGCGTACACCAGTATGACTACACAAGATCAGGGAGCCGGAGAAGGAAAGGGACAACAAAAGAGAAGGCAGGGAGGTTAACCAGGCACATGCCCGCTTTGCTACCTTACGCTGTGGGGAATGGGAAGGGGGAGTAAAAAGATGATAGAGAGAGAGAGGGAAGGGAAAAGAAAGAGACAAAAAAAAGGATTGTCTGTCAGTGGGCTGCCGCGTATGCAATGCACTACACAAAAGTTAAAGGTGTTCACATAGGCCTGTAGTCCTCCAAAAGCGCAAGACGGTTCTGACTGCAGACAAACGACGAGGACGGTGCTTCTGTAGCATCCGTTTAGAGAGTGGCTGATCGTCCAATTGTCGCAATACGTCACAAAGCTGTCTTTCAGGGGCAAATTGAGGGCAACGGCATGGCAGATGGTTTATCTCTCCTTCGGTGCCACAGACGTCGCAATTCGCATTGTCGGTAAATCCAATGAGGGTTGTATACGCTTTTGTGAAGGCAACCCTCAACCAAAGGCGACAATGAAGCGAAGCTTCACGTCGACGAAGTCCGGTTGGAGGTCGAAGTTTCAGTGAAAGGTGTATTTGGTAGAGTCTCGTATGTCTTATGCTTGGGCTGTTCCACTCCAACAGACACAGACTACGTGCCTGGAGACGAAGTTCCTTTGCAGCGTCTGTCCTTGACAAAGGATTCGGAAGAGTCTGGTCTTCTTGGTCGAATGTGTGAGCTGCGTTGTCTTAGGAATCATTGCCCCTGATCCCACAATGACCAGGTAGCCACTGAAAATTGATCTCGTGGCCTGTTTCTGTGACGGGGTAAAGAAGCTTGACAACTTCGTATGTTAACTGTTCGTGGCAACCTCGTCGAAGAACTGACTGCATGCTCTGTAAGGCCGGTTTCGAGTCGAAAAACACAGCCGATTATCTTGGTCTCTGGGATTTGATGTACTTTAGGGCGCCACGCAAAGCCGCAAGTTCTGCCGCCATGAACGTATACTGACGTGGGACAGCTTGATTTGCAGAGTGATGCCTCTAGCTGGAATCGCCACCGCACCGCCAGAACCAGACGCTGTGGTTGAACCATTGGTGATTATGTGCACGTGGTTATTCTCCATTTCATGCAAGAGGTGCAAGCTCAATTGTTTTAGGGTTGATGAAGGCAAATTCGATTTTTTTTTCTGTATTCCTGGAATTAAAAGACGTACTTGCGGAAGTGTCAGGCACCGCGGAGGATGCACCAATTTCTCCGCAGGCGTAAAATATGACGTAAACGATGCACGATGCGTACAGACAATTGCACTAAATTTCGTGCGCGGCCTCTCAGTATCGAGGGTTGCCAAGTGGTGGGAAAGATTTCTAGCATGTTGCCTGAGGTACGTATGCATCGTTTCGATGTTAATGTGTGTCATGATCGAGTAGTCCTCTGCAATGGTAATGATTTCGGCCGTCGATGCAGAGCGGGGTAAACCAAGGCACATCCCCAGAGCCTGAGCTTGAATGTTTTGGAGTGTGCGCAGGTTAGTTTTGCACGTTTTAGATATTACAGGTAGGCTGTACCGCAAGAATACGATAAATAATACCTTGCACAGCTGTAACATAGACTCCACAGACATTCCCCAACTTTTTCCAGCAAGGAACCTGAACAAGTGACCAATGGCGGTCAGCCACTTTTTCACGTAGTTTCGCAGGTTTTGGTCTAATATGAGTTCCAAGAACTTGTGACTCCGGCTGCAGATTCCCCGCAACGCCATTGTTCCCGACTTGCAAGGAGTGTGGTGACATAGAACACTATTTACTTGAGTGGCGTGAGCTAAAAATAGAACGGCAATGCTTATTTGAGTAACTACTACGTTTAAGATCACCACGTGCCAGTGTAATTGATATTGTGTTTCCAATTGGTCACTGGATCCTCAGGAAGCAGATGCCGCGACTTCTTTTGAAGTTTTTGACTGCTACAAACCTTATTGATTTATATGTGGGGTTTAACGTCCCAAAACCAGCATTTGATTATGAAAGAGACGCCGTAGTGGAGGGATCCGGAAATTTCGACCACCTGCGGTTTTTTTACGTGCACCCAATTCTGAGCACACGGGCCTACAGCATTTTCGCTTCCATCAGAAATGCAGCAGCCACAGCCGGGATTCCATTTCCCTACCTGTGGGTCAGCAGCCGAGTACCTTAGCCACTAGACCACCGCGGCGGGGCGATTGCTACAGACCTCGCTTGTGACAAGTTATAGATGACAATTATGTTGGGGAGTGGTGCAGTGAGATAGGGGTCGGGTACAATACTGCTGCGGAATAGCACTTAGGCCGCCGGGTATCGTTACGTCGCGGTACGCGAGACTTTCTGAGAGCACGGCTGCGCTTAGTTAAAAAAACAAAAAAGTGCATTAGTTCAATACAACTAGCAAAGGGATAACCGGGCGGAGCAATTATCTTCAAATTTCACAATGCTTGAAGCAAGGTGTGGGAGTGGGCTAGTTGGTATTCCATGTCTTAAACAGCTGAAGCGCAAAAAAAATGTAACAACAAACTAATAGAACAACGAGGACAATCGCTTGAACTCGTCGTTTTCTTATCACATTGTTACATTTTTTGTACTTCATCTGATTAAGACAATGCTTGATACGCAGGCTACCTCCAACATCCTAGTCCTAATTCTAATACTAAGCAAGGTTGCTTCGGGCTGCTGGAATTTCTAGGAGCATGCCCATGCTACGCCTTAAACAGGGGCATTAGTTCCGTTTGATCAGAAAGCAGGATACCGGGCAGGTCGATTACCTGCAAATTTCGCAGGAATGTATGCGCCGACAATCTACAACATCCTAATCTTAATCTTTGAACAGGAAATGCTCGTTCTCTGGCCCAGTAAGTGATCGTCAGCTGCAATCTAAGCTGGCATTTTTTTCGGGGTAAGCAAACAACCCATACGAATGCCCGGCGGGGGATGCCTAAGGACTCAATCCATGCTCCAGTTCTATGTGGTTCTTAAGCGGAAAATATGTCATAACTAATTATTCGCACCTGCTTCACCTGTATAGTGTCGTAACGAGACGTGGCAGGTGAGACAGCGTTTGCGTGACGGGACACATGTCCTGTTTGGTTAGACGCATTTTCTTTTTACGTCGGAACATGAGTAAGCTGTTCCACCTGTTAACTGAAGCTCGCACTTTCGTCTGAGCAAACTTGCCCTCATATGAGTAAGCACAAAACGATGGAAAATTCATCCTTGAGTTGATTCGTCTTCAGCGTTTGCCGGAAATCTTCTTGAGGTACTTTGGGCCCCCTTAGCCCCCTCTGTGCACAGATGCTCACTGGTAAATTGAACATGAGCTTAGGCTAAAGAAGAACGTACGTCGTGTTGATTTTGTGCTCACGGTTGTTTTTTTCGGGTAGCCGTCTCAGAACAGAAGACTCGCGAGTGTTGACTCGATGGAACGGTTCTCGTAGCTCTCTACACATACTGTACATTTACTCCTAAGTGGGCGTGTCTATAGGAGATGGATGTTCGTTATTTTTACTGATGGAGCCCGACGTTTGTTCCAGGCATGTATTGTAGAATATTGACGTGACGTGGCTATTGCAAACACACTTGTCTGCTCATGTTTAGATCATGCTTACCTGATCAAGAGGTCTATCCGTCCCCCTGTTTATCTTGGTTGAGAAAACGAGGAAGCACAAGATAACAAAGAAGTTAGCCGTCTCGCGACGCACACTGAAGTACCGGTGGAGTGCACCCCCATAGGTAAATATCTGACCACCCCGTCTCTTCTCGATGACGTAAAGGCACCACAAAAAAAAACATTACCTGAAGGTAATATTAGCTAGAACGGTCACTTGTTCGAATATCTTTCTGCGGTGACAATCTACATAGGTGTGTGCGTGATCGTGTGTGTGATAGGTGCGTGTATATATGTATGTGTGTGTGCGCGTGCCTATTGCTAATGCAAAGGCGTAGGTAGAAAGAGAGGATCCATTTGCGGCAGATGTCTCGGTCTATTTCTTTTCAGTAAGTAGCGTACTAAGCAAAACAAAACGATTTGACCACAGGGTAGCTAAAAAAACAATATGGCATTTATGTCAACGTCTCTGGCATACCCGTATTGTTTAAAAGACATGCATGGTACATTTTTACCCCGCAGTGGGAACTCAAGCAGGAACAATTCAGGCCAACAAACTATTTTAAAGAATGTCTTTCCTTCTACTTGGCAGTCTGAACATGACGCAGCGTTGCGTTAGTACTACTTGCTGTTAGGCTAGTTTGGGCATCTTTGGTAAGAATAGTAACGTAGACACCAAACACGCCACCTTAGTTGCAAACAAAGGAACGTACTTTCAAAGTGTACATTTGTACCTCTGCATGGTCATGCTTTCGGGCCAAGTTTACTCTAAATCCTCAAAATTGTGTTTCCCATCGAACAAAAAGCAGATTTTGGCAGCTGTCTGTAAACAACCAAACTTTTACGAATTAAAGGTGCATTCTGGGCTCACATCGCCTTACATGCTGCCGCTTTGGCGCTATGGAGCAATCACGCAGTCAAATTGCGTTTTGTACCCTATCGTAATTAGAAAGAACGTGATCCACGTGATATCGCTCGTGTGTCGCTACTGTTTGCATACGTCCAATGATCACGATCCCTAACAATTCCTGTTGGTTTGGTGACTATTGCCTGTAACCCAAGCCACTAGACATTCAAGGTTAAGAAATAGTCTACTGATTGAGCAGTTTGCTTTTCTAAGGCTGTAACTCAAGTACATTAGTGAGGCCATCAATAAAAGAATAAAAAAAACGCCAGGCCTGCGTGGAAGGCGCAGCACAGTCACAGCGAAAGTTAGAAGAGCGGCCTTTCAGAGCCTTTTCAAAACACTCATTGAGTAACTGCTGCAAGCACACTTGCTTAATACCCACTAGGGCATTATTATCTATGCTTGAAGTTGGTATGCGCCACAGTGATCAAACACAAGCTTTTGTAATGGGTTGGAGAATCTGACGACCCACTCGTTACGCTATTTGCATTGTGTGACGCCTCGTCGTTTTTTTTTTTTTTGCTGCTCTAAAACCCTTTATTACTCATATTAACACAATTCATTTCCCGACATCAAGCCTGCCTAAGGCAAGTTTGTGAACGAGTCCCAAGCACCAGCATGACTCACTGGTAGAATACTGGACTGGCACGCAGCGGACTCGGGTTTGAAGCCTATTGTGTTCTTGGTATTTTTCATTTATTGAGTTAGCAGATTTGGAAAGAGCTTGTTGATATGCGGCTCGGAACAACACATGTCCACGCACAAATAACGCTAGCGGGCACAATGTTATAACTGAAGCTGGTCAATGACAAACATTTGTTACGAGACACAAAGCTTCATCAGGGAATTCTGTTTTCTGACCTTCTGGATGTATACATAAATGTTTGTTGACTCCCGTAGGGCAACTTTATCTGAATCGGAGCTTCCAGCCCCGAAGGCATTTACCCCACATCAACTCGCTCCACCGGCCACTTCCTATAAACAAGCGAGCCCACATCGAGTGACGCATTGCATCTCTCACTGGGATCTCTGCGGCGAACACAATCAGCTAACGGATCTTTGTCGCGGCGTCTCTCCTTCGGAAACAGAGTCTAGTCATCGCGGGTCAAAGAAATTAAGGACTTAGTGACAACGCAGTCTCTTCGACTTGCATCTGAGAAACATTCAAGATTAATCGCAGAAACGGAGCTTGTTTCATGCTTGGGAACAACTCCGCGTCTGACTACCTACCTTCCTCTCCCGTTTCTATCCTTAGCGAAGCTGAACGATTTATAATGTACCACGCTCGCTCACGTGCACACAAGCTGCGCGCACGAATCCGAGGTTTGTTCGAAGTGACCTGCCGCGCGGATGTCATTTGCAGTCGGGTTAATTTCGGAAGTGCGGGCCACGCGCTGATCCGAAAAATGCGGGCCTGTTTCGCCGCGACGCATCGATCATTTTCTCTCATCCGCTGCAAGTCATTGTTCGGCTATACTGGTTAATGAAAATGCGCTTATTAGCTCTATATTTATCAAATTTTGGGCGGATCGCCGGGCGTCTGCGTGAAAACCCCCCAAATTTTAAAATGTTTCGGGTTCTTTGTGATTTGAGCCGAGCGCAAGCTTATATAACGTCAGCAGAGTACTGCGCGGTTGTCTTTTCTTTTACGCCGGCCTCATAATACAAGAATTCATAATTACCAACTTTTTGTATATTTTTAACAAACAAAACTGAGCCCCAAGTGTGTTGCTGCTTTGTGTCCGCTGGAGGACAGGGTGGTAACATAGGAAGCTAAAGACACCAGGCGTAACATTAAACACATGTGACCGTAAACAATGTATGACGCATGTGACTGTGAATAAGTTTCAACGCTACGCTCTTTGAGATGTGGAGACATGCTACATCTACCTGTATGGTGGCTATAGTTGCGATCTGTAATTTGGAATACGCACATGTATGTGCTCTTTTATTGAGAGATTGCTTCTCTCTTCCTAACAAATGTCACGCTGTTATTCAAAAGCACGCAAACTGTTGTCCGTCCTCATGCCGTATAGGGAGGATAACTATAGACTATGCGTCTGATAGGCTATCCTACACGTTGGGAGAGGGGAATAAGAAAGCAATAGTGAAAGAGAGAGAAATAATTACAATTACACAGAAGGCCCAAAAGCTCTAAAAAAAGTCGAAAGACTTTGTGTCGGACCTTGCGGAGTGCAAACTTAACAACCAGTGAAGCTTGCTTAACTTGCTTCCCGGTGCTTCAAACAGGCTTTTGAAGTCTTTCAGTCAGATAAACCCTGTCTGCGCGCATATCGTTTTCCTTCCTTCGAAACACCTATGAAATGTCCGATTACGATTACCCCGAAAATTATGCGAGTGGTTGATTGCGATGACATCGCTTCCTCCGTCACGTTCGAAATGTAAGCTGTGGAAGTAATTTTTCTCGAGTGTTATGTAACAATTCCTTTTATGTTTTTTTACATGAAGCAATGCGACTTTAGGTTTCTTAAATTCACGATTGAAAGATAAGTGCTTTTCACTAATACGCAGGACGTCACTCTTTCTCGGTATTTCTCTTTATTTTTGTTATTTGTTCTTCTTGTTTAGATGAATCTAGTCCATGAAGCGAGTGCCAACGTCGACAATTTCGGAGGCGTTAAAGGTTTGTTTGCTTTTTCTCGTAAAGAAAGCGCCGCAAAAATTAAATTTCAGGGCGCTTCAATACACACTATAGGTCGTGCATTTTCCTTGCATGACGTCTCTTGTATATTTGACCCACTTCAATTTCCTCAGGCAGGCAAACACAGTGCTGCAAGTTGAGAACAGGAAAAAGACTGGACAACACGGAGAGTGCCCATACAAAGACTACACAGAACGTCTAGTACGACGTTCGTGTTGTAAACAAAGAAACCATGCGAACGAATTTAGAAAGCGAACTGTCTTGCACAGCTTTTTCATCAGTGCTAGCGCACTCGTATGTCTTCTAATGTTACAGCAGTTTCTGTTTTTAGGTTCTCACCTACTTTCAGGACACCACACAATATTTGGTTCTCACAACTGTCCAAATCAAAAAAAAAGCGAAAGCAATGGTGTGGGACACAAAAACCTAAAACTCGGTGACATTTTATCCATGTTCACCGAAATAACTTCGTAGAAAAGATATTTTATGCTTGTCGCAAGGTTTTTAGCCCTCATGAAGAAAGCAGGCAAAAGATTGAAGAGAACTGCGAGCGACGAGCGTTAGACGATATTTCGATGAAGAAACTTCTCTGACTTTAAGACATGCTTCATGGTAAAGTGATGTGCGCAAATAAAAACAGGGAAACAGAAAAAAAATTAACAGGTACAGGTTCTTTTTGTGTCGCTTACTTTATGTGCGCACACCTGTATGAACCAGCTCGCCCAGCTACAAGTTTTATTGATGACATGCATCGTTTTCAAAACGTTCGTTCCAGTATGAGATTCGTCTTGGTCGTGACTCACTTGGTCACTTCGCCGACACCTATTTGCCAACCCTCTTCCTCGTTTGTATCTCGTCACGCTGGCCTGATTTCATAGTTCCAAGTCGCTGTAACGGCAATAACTGCTTCACTCCTCAAAATTCAGCTACAGCCGCAAAATTCACTTACAGCCACAAATGCTGCATCAGTGTCTGGGCACATATAGACGCAGCCTTAGTTTGCTGCTCTCGGACAAATTCCAAGCCATTGTTTCTTCGAAGCAGTTCATAAAAGTTCTAATCAGCTCTCTGAAGGCGACCGAACTTCATAAGCGTCTGTGAACTACCAATGCATGCATGTGTTGTGTATGCTCTCACTATCTGTCCAGTACATTTTCTTTTTTTATTTCTATGTCAACTATTATTCCCTCCTCCTCCCACCTTCGCGTAGGGGGGTAGCCAACCGAGCTTACCACACGTTAAGAGTAGCCAACTGAGTAGCCAACATTAACCTTCCTGCCTTTCTCTTTCGCTTGTCCTTCTCTGTCAATAGTTTCAGTAAGGAAAATATTACATGCACGTGCAGTCCCGCTTAATCATTCGACGCTGACTTCTCGATGTTTTAATATCGGTGGTTAAAAAGACTAAATATGCAGAGCATTTGAATGTATTGTATTAGGAAAGGGTAAAAATGGCAAAATTGATTTCGAAGAAACAGGGTCAAAGCAAGCATATCGGCAATTTTCATTGACGCGTATCCCCCTTCCTATTTAGCGTCTCCAATAACACCGCTGCTTTCGCGCACTACACTGTGCGGAAGGAACAACAACTTTCTTCTGATCTAGCGATTGAGGGCTAATTTGTTCGTGCAAAGTCTCCGGACTCTCTCGTGTGTCAGACCTTCTCTGGACATAAGGCACTGATCAGTGCCCTTGACAATGTGCTTTTCATTCATGTAGATGAGCAGAGAGGTCATAAAAATAAAGCTAACAATCAATGTAATTCCCTTATCCTCTGTGTACTACACTCTTAGTCAAATCCTGGCTAGACTACACGCCCGCAGGCAGGAAATCAAGTCAAATTATCACCGCTTCTACGCGGCTCCGTAGCCGTGTCCCAGAGAAACCGGCCCGATTTAAAGTGGCCTTCGAAATAGCCGAGACAAAGATCAGCCGGGATTTTAGGTCAAAGTTTTCTTCGCAAAATACGGCCTGCGGATAGGCGTGACATTTCGTAGGCGACCCAGCCCTGATTCAGTGGCAAAAAAAAAAGCATTTTGTTTACGCATTTGAGAGCGGTTTCCCTCCGATAATGCGGCCTACATAACGACTACAGCTAAGTATAAAACCTTTAGTATCGCAATTGCCTATATTTGCGAGATTAACATGCAAAGTACAGTCCTGGAATCGAACTCGGGAACGCATGCACGTGAAGCACATATCTTACCCATTACACCACAGCGCCATCGCATGAAGGCGAGTTTTCCTTCGGAGGTATATATCTATCAAGTGGATTTTTGCAAACCGTCTTCGGAACCTTGAACAGTTTTTGTGCCGTTTGCATGCATTTGATCAGCGAATAGTTTGTAGGGCTTCATGAACTCGAGACAACCACGGGGAGTGCTTTCGGCTCCGACTTCGGTTCATGGTGCGCCGCCCCGAAAGAAGGAATAACGTGTTTGTGCGTCGTTTTAGTGCTTCCCCGTGAACTGCGGGTGTTACGCTCACCGAAATTCGCGGACGAGGCTGTGTTTCGCTGTCAAAACCTTCGTATGTTTCGCACACGTGCGTGTGCTGTGAGCAATTTCGCTGATTTGTGTTGGGAGGTACACGCGTGTCAGTGGCAGCAGCCAATTCTCAGCTGTTTGAAGACAATGCGCTTTCACACGTAAACGTTGCATGAGTATTTTAGCGTGCCTATACTCTAACGTTTTAATTTCGTACGCGCCAACTGCCGCGAGCTGCACGCTGGGACAGCGGCACCTTTTTAGCATTATAACAATTACTCATTTCTGCAATTAAAATTTATGCGCATTATTTTGCTATATAGAGTGGTTTTTACTCACTTTCAGTCTTTAACTGATCTTATTTATGGGGAGTAGCTGATCTTACCTTTATCCACCATAACACCGCTGTTCAAGTGAATGCCAAAACGCACGGCAAGTTCAAGTATGACGTACACAAATTAGCGATGGACAGGTCGGTCTTTCTCCGAATAAATAATGTCTCTGCACATCTCTTTCGCGAACGTCGGCGTGCAGTTGGGGTCAAGAAACGGTGCAGAACGAACCTCAAAATATTTCTTGTTACTGCTAGCAGTCGCTCTTTAGAAAAAGGGGATTTTTATAGCTGGTACACTATCTGCCGAGCAGTACACTAGTTGTCTTGGTCGCGGTTCACTGTTACAAACCCATGCTGGAATATGAGAATTGTACCTAATGCGCAAAAGAGTGAGCGAATGTCAGTGACACACGCTCTCCTGATTACTTCGATTGATTGATTGATATGTGGGGTTTAACGTCCCAAAACCACCGTATGATTATCAGAGACGCCGCATTGGAGGGCTCCGGAAATTTCGACCACCTGGGGTTCTTCTGCACCCAATCTGAGCACATGAGCCCACAACATTTCCGCCTCGATTGGAAATGCAGCAGCCGCAGCCGGGATTTGAACCCGCGACCTGCGGGTCAGCAGCCGATTACCTTAGACACTAGACCACCACGGCGGGACTCTCCTGCTGACTTCTGCACCTGACTTCTGTACTTGATGTTCATCATGAAATTACGCAACCACTAATCAAACATCGACCAATCGATTTTCAATTTTGATCGTTTTCTGTCTCGCGGCCTTGGGTTTGTTTCTTTTTTGCCATGCTTTTCTAAAATCAAAAGTTCAACTTGTTTCGTAGAACATGAGCATCAACACACATAGGCGAGTGCTTCAGTAAGCTGTTGCACGTTCACTAGTGCTCTTTTACTTAGTACATTACACTGTGCCATACCTCGACAACTGATGAACTGAAAGTTGTTTGTACTTTTTTATTGAAGCCAAAAGACTAACAATGGGACTGCACATCCCAGTGTATGCTCGGATGCAGAGAGATGTAAGATATCTTGAATAAAGCGTGCCATATAGCACTGGGAAATGTTTCCGTCCCCGACCCTGTAGTAGAAAAACGACCATCACAAGACAGTGGGATGAAATGAAGACGCACAAATGTCATGGCATGCAAGCGACGGTGAACGTGACACTGGCGCCGGGCGGCCAGCTGGCGTGGCGACGGCAGGGGGGGGGGGGGCGTTTCTTTCTCTTTTTTTTCCCGCGCTCGCGCTTGTGGCTGAACGGTTCTGCGTAAGTTGATGCCGGCTCCTGGCGCCAGGCTGGCGTGACGGAGAGGGCGGCTCTCCCCTTTTTTCTTTTTTTTTTCTTCTTGCACCTGCTCTTACCATCTGTATGCGTGAATTTCACGCCGCGCGGGTGTCACGGGTATTTTTTATTGCTGGGCTTCCTATAGACAGGATTTTCGCCAGTGCGCAGCAGCGTGCCGCCTATGTTCCGTTTGTTATCCGGCACCTGACTGAGAGTGTATAATTGCTTTCCTCGAGTAATATAAGGAATTACGAGATCATAAGTGAGCACTCCAGCCTAGGTTCCTACATCTGCTTAATTTCCCTTGCTCCACGTGCAATCAAGGGGCATGCGCTATACCTATGGTATTTACTGGATTGTAACGCAACCCCTATTGTAACGCGTGTGGCGACTATTCATAGCGTTCAGAGGGCAAAAAAAAGAGAATCTACGAAAGCATCACTAGAGCTGACTTTTTGTTGCATATAACACACACAAAAAAGACCGTCAATGTAACGTGATGCCAGCTCAAGGACGAAAACGCGCATGTTTTTCAAAACTGTCTCAAAACGTCGTGTATCGCAGCTATCCACGTGGCGCGTTAAACTACGTTCACGGGATTCCCAAATACCGAGTGATGTCAGCTCAACACTGAGCGGTGTGAGGAAATTTCACTGTTCTGTAACAAAATTGGCAGCACGCTGCTGTAATTCAAAGGGACCGCCATGCTCGCGCCTAGAAAGATGCTCCTGTTGAAACAGCCATTCACAGGTGAGTGTCTTAAATACATTAATGCTTCAGCCAGTAGCTAATTTCCTAAGCCATCAAAATACTAAACCTCTTGGAACTGGTGTTTTACTCAGCGCAACACGTTAGAATCGGAACGGGAGGAGAAGGAAAGTCCAAACGTCCGAGACCAACACGGCCCCCGAGACCACCACACGCAAAGACACGAGAACAAACTTGAAGAACACAAAAAAACGTACGAGTAATATTGAGCATCGAAAGTATTGAAGGAGTTACAGAAAAGCGTTAACGTGCTACAATGTATTACCATCACACCTGGGTCAGAGAGCCTATACTAAAATGACATGATCACAATAACTGACATGATGTTTCAGATAGAAAGGCAAAACAACGAGAGACAATAAAGTTGGGCAAGTAGTGTGCGCACACCGCATGCTTAAAGTTTGTTCAGCTTGCTCGCGTCTAAGTTTTTCAGCAAGCTAGGAATTGTGTTACGCGTCTTATGTCCCGCATAATTTATTACGACTGGGTGATTCTTGCCTCGGCTCGGACGCGATACGTGGTAAATGTTATAGAGTTTCTGAACAAAGACTGTGAAATCCCGATAAGGCAAATTATCATACACCAGGAAGAGCTTACGCAATAACAGCGAAAGTAACATGCAAAAATAGCATTGGTAACAAAAGAACTCCCTTGGAATTTGAAATAAAGAAGGAAAACCTTGATGTATATACTAACCTTTCAGTGACACCCCCTCTCTTCTTCACTTTCTTCCTACAGAACTAAAATACAGGCATGAAATAAAATATACTGCATTTGACCTCTAAACAATATGGAACGCCTTTGTTTTTCGACCCAATTATGAAGCATGCCAATTTTAGTCTCAAGTTCACCATGCCATTGAAGGCGATTTACTTCAGTGACTCAATATACGGAGGAAAGTAAATAAAGCAGTTCCTTATCGACCCTTGTTCTTGGAGCTTGTGAAATTGTCCAGGCACAAGATCGTTAAAGGACAGAGTGCTCTTCCATATCAGTGTAATGAAATGGAAGCACCCGGCCCGATCGAAACCTAATTTGTCGGGTTCTAGATTTGGCTCACACGAAAAGGTCGTATCTAGTTGATGTAAGGGCAAAAACCCGATGAAACGGCTCAGGCTTACGAGTGCGCAATGTTTTCGTTGGAAGCCGCTCATCGCCATTGATCTTGGACAACAAGACCTTGGGCAACAATAGCTTGGACATAGAGACCTATGACATTTTAGGGTGGCTCAATTCGACCAAATAGTCCTTGGCGAAAACTGAGCTGTAAATGCATATGGCAAGCTCTAGCACGAAGTATGGTCCGTCGTTAAAACTAATATATTTTGTATTTTCTCGTGCTTACGCAATGTAAATTGTGAGTCGTCAAAAAGGGGCGCTTCATTATGATAATATTTGTTGAAAAAACCTCACCAAAACCTTACTCATACCCCGAAGGAGTTCTGGCAGATGTGACGTTCCGCTTCTAATCACAAGGTCGAGTAGCAGCCGTAATCGGCGGCTATATTTCAATACATTTGTGCGTGTGCGCATGCGTTGGTGTGTGTGCAGGCGCGTGCGTGTGTGTGTGTGTGTGTGTGTGTGTGTGTGTGTGTGTGTGTGTGTGTGTGTGTGTGTGTGTGTGCAGGCGCGTGCGTGTGTGTGCGTGTGTGTGCGTGTGCGTGCTTGTGTGTGCGTGTGCGTGCGTGTGCGTGCTTGTGCGTGCGTGTGCGCGCGTGCGTGTGTGTGTGTGTGTGTGTGTGTGTGTGTGTGTGTGTGTGTGTGTGTGTGTGTGTGTGTGTGTGTGTGTGTGTGTGTGTGTTTGTGTGTGTGTGTGGCACACGCAGTTTATCACGTTATGTGAGACTGATGAAAGGTGAAACCAATAAGATGTAACCTCAAGGTGAGACCTCAAGACTTAAGCTTCAAGGTGAAAACCATAAAAACCATCTCAAGACAAGACATTTATTCTGCCATCTAAGTTATGGATTTTTATCCTTACCGTCCACTTCGGGCAATCCCAGGAGGACATGACACCACGGGCAGCTACTCGCTGCATGTCCAAACATAACAGCTGTCCGCAGGACTGGTCGGTGTGATATGCGGCTCTTGTCCCTAGGTCTTCTTTGAAGTTCTTCATCCACCTGGTTGCTGCCGGTTCCACCAGAACGCATGGCCGCAACATATTGCCGTAAGAGAAGAAAATATAACGCAATATTGCTTATCGTATAAGTGGTCACGAGTCATGTAACTGCGGGTGTATACAGAAATAGGCAAAATTAATAGCGATGCCGGCTTTTGGGCGCGTGAACACAGTGTAGCGAACGAGAAACGGAAAGGAGAAGAGAGAAGCAAGGCTTACGAAACAAAGGCAATCCCGAATGACCATCATTAATCTCCATCTTGTTTACTCCTTCATCACACTCTTCCCGCCATTCTCCTCTCAAAATAAGCCAAATGGGCCTAGCCATCATTTCGCCACAGCTCTCATGACACCAGAATGAATCACATGTAGCTGCATGCTCCGGGATGGGTGTTGCCTGCGTATTTCCCCAATACAGCTTGCGAATTCTTTCATTCACTGTGTGCGCTTGTGCGTGTGTTTGTGTGTGTGCGCGCGCGTGCGTGCGTGTGTGTGTGTGTGTGTGTGTGTGTGTGTGTGTGTGTGTGTGTGTGTGTGTGTGTGTGTGTGTGTGTGTGTGTGTGTGTGTGCGTGTTCTTTTTTAGATACTGCTTCTTTTTCGTCGTTGATTCATTTATACCTATGTTTAAAGGTACAAAAAAAAATCACCAGAGATTTCCGCAACAAAGGTCTAGCCATAAGAATAGATTATTCGGCTTCTCACTGACTTATCCAGAGGCCGACGCTGCAGTTCTGATCAAGTTTATTTACTGCACGGTTGCGATTTCAAGACACTGAATTCTCTTGCAAACACATTCAGACGATACGCATCACTAACTCTAACAACCAAAATCATGGGATATAGGTACCTGCTTGTAAACTTGATGATGCAAAGCGGATCAATTGTGTCTACGAAAAATTCATACTTTTCCCACCTCTTGCCTCTTAGAACTTGTTACTTTGCAAAATGCAACCCAAAAAGTATTCCCCTTCCCTATTCTCACAGTGTTCTGTAGCCAACTGGCAGCTTTTCTGTTTACAATTTTTTAGAGAATTATGCCAATTGAAGACGGACCTTAATTACTTGTTTGTTTTTTTTCAATATTACCGCAGCCTGGGGAAAACATTCTGCTCTTGTAAACTGAGTTACACACGACGCTAGTGTTGAGTTAGCGAAGTACCCTCATTGTTTCGTTACGCGCAATTGCAAACTCTGCTATCTCCGGGTAATTGTATACTTATCACGGCATGCTCAAGTTACAACCACCCTAAATTGTTCTAGCTAGATCGTGCATTTGAATTTGGTGTGTGGAAACTGAACGATAAAAGTCGTGGTCGCATCACCTGTGTTCATCACATCTCTTCCTAAACCGGTTGCGAGGTACCAAACGGCTCGGCTAGAGAAGCAGCACGCACACACTCAGTACCGCTCCTCCAGCCTGACCGTGGGGACTATTTCTCATTTATCATGCCCCTTCAAGCTATACAAGCGTTGCCAACATGCGCGCGCCTGGAACCGACATGCACGCACATAGCGGTGTACTTTCAACAGATTATGTTCTTTTTCTGATCATACATAATATAGAAATTAATGGACCATAAAATATGGCAACTGTTGGATGGCGCCATTCGATATTTCTTTGTGCCATCGATATTGTGAATGCATGCCCGAATTCCATGAATGTGCAGTTTTACACGCACACACAAAAATGAAGAAACACATCCAATGGTGGACGCTTGGCGTATCTATAGTATGCTGAAAGCGTGCGGGAGCCAGTTTTCGATTAACCTGAATGGTAAGCAGTAAATGTATAAGCAGTTATATCTTGCGTACACCTGCACGTGTACTTGATTTTCGGGAAGCGTTACCATATCTGAGAATACGCAGTCAAGTTGTGCTTGCCTTCTTTTACACCATCCTTCTTTGCACATCTACCCTGTCTCATGCTGAAACCCCGGTTGTTCATGTTAATCTGTGGACTCCCACTTTGGGGTGCCTCATGGCTATGTCAATCTTTTATACAATCTTCCAAAAAACCTGATTTCATTGTGTGTACGCGGCCGGTCTCCCCGACCCACGCACACTCAAGTAGACACACAGATATGCAAGGATGCGTGCAAACATACATACGTGTCCCAACTACACGCACGCGCGTATACAACCAGACACACACACTACACATGCACGCGAACTCATAGACACGTTTACAACCGAATACAAATCACTTGCTTTCGCATGCCCAGACACGTACGGTCCCAGCGGAAAAAGATGCGGAGAAGCGAAATAGCGACACGCTGAGCTGTTGTTCACGAGCACGCCCATAGTGAGATTGCCTAGCACGTTACATTTGCCAAAGCAGGGGGGACCGGCGGTAAGCACCCCATCTGCGGTCATTGCAATGCCAGAGGCTGCCCGAAAAGTAGGTCATATGGGATATAAGAAGTAGCTTGTTCACCGAAACAAGCTAAAGGTATTACGAGAAAACAAGTAAAACGCTTTGAAGGCGAGGGATGAAGAAGTGATAAATGGAATGACCCCATTTCGAAAAGTCAACCCACGTGACACTGAAGCCACTTAATGGTGGCCAAAAGGTTACAGATCAAGGCCTAAGGAAGTGAGTTACAGGGAAGTTATATGGACGGAAGGTCCGAGTAAGAAGGGAATGCTGTTCGTGAGTAGCAGGAATAAGTCACCGCACGTATGGTTCTGCACGCAAAATACTGCAGCAGGGAGTGCTAAAGCAGAACCCCGTAATTGTCATAAAAACAAAAGTGTGAAGATCAAGGCAAGAGAGGGCAGAAAAAAAAGCACAAACGTCGGCTGTTTCGCCAGGGAACTAGGTCAGTGCAAGCACAGCTGGCATTGGAAACAATTCAGGACCTACCAACGATACTGAAACTCTGGCATTTAACGAAATTTTCGCAGTTATCATCCAGTAGTTAAAAAAGGGAAACCTTGAGTATAATTTGCATCGTAAATTTAGAACGGTGAAACTAGGTAATGAGGACCACGGACAGTATAATAAAAATACTTTATTCTAATCTCGTTCCTTTTCACGTTTTATTATCAATACGGGCATCAATTCGTCAATGCTATCAACAGGACCAGTCAGTCACGAATGATTCATGACTAGAACCTCAGAATCTGCCAGCCCTAATGCGCTGCGTAACTGTTTTTTTTTTTCTCTTTTAGTGCGCATACTGTTCGCTCGTGAAACTCAGTCACTCCTGTAAATCACCTTTTGCTTCGTTAAACTGACGAGAGCCGGCGCTTTCAGCATGACGTGGCAGACGACGCGTGAGCTGTCTCATAACTTCCGTAGCAACAGGAAGATAGACAGTATGCTTCTTGGTTCCGGCATCTTCGAGTGAATCCGACGACCCAGCTAACCATGTGAGCGAAGTTCCCTGAGGGAACGCCTGAGAACTTCTGCGCTTGCGGCCATTGCTGGAACGAATTATTTCCTTGTGTGTGTGTGGGCTTCCCTGACTGACGCGCCGAGAAGAATGCAATGGGGAAGGGGGGGAGGCAGCTGTTCGTCTCCATTTTCTATCATCATACTAGGCACACCGTAGCGAGTGACCTTCTTATCCCTTAAGCTAAAGCTACCATCACAACTTTCCCGCTCTGATGCGACACTGTTATGCCGCCTTTGGTTGGGTGTTGCATTTACAAAGGTGTACTCCTTTCGCATTGGTATGGCAGACACTCCTACATGCGACTACTGCGGAGCTGAAGAGACCATCGAACACGTTCTTGTGCAGCTGCGCTTGCTACGACACACAGCGATGCCGGCTCCGGATGGTTTTGAATCAACTTGACCCCAGACCGTTTTGTGTGCAGAAGATACTAGGACCTTGGGCATCTGCCTCAGTTGCGCAGAAAGCAACTAAAGCACTGCTAATTTACCTAAAGTCAACAAACCTGAGCGACCGCCTGTAGACTGTGTGTGCTCCCCGAGTGTGCTCGTGATTGTGTGTACCTTCTCATCTCTCTACAACCTCTTTTCTCCCCTTTATCCCTTCCCCAGTGCAGGGTAGCAAACCGGATGTGCGTCTGGTTAACCTCCCTGCCTTTCCTTGCATCTTTATCTCTCTCTCTCTCTCTTATCCCTTAGATGCCAAAAACCGAATGCGCCTTTGTTCCTTCTGTCAGCGGCAGATGCGAACGTCGCCACTCCGGCATTTAGAAGACCGATTGAGAATTCGGTGGAGACTGGGCGAGAAGGAGGGGGGGGGGTAACATTTTTTAGCGCAACGTTCGAGGTAAGCAGGAAGCTTAGGTTGCTGAAGAGCGGCCAATAAATAAAGTAGCAAACCATGTGCATCAGACGTATGAAGGATGAGAGATCGAGGGCCGTCTAGCGGTTGCCGGGGAGTTTTAAAAGTCCTGCCTTCGCATCAATGGAAAAGACTAAAGCGTAAACGCATGCCTTTGTGTATAAGTACGCATTTAGCCGCCACAGTAGCCTAGTCCTTATGGTGTTCGACTGCTGACCGTGATATCGGATCGCGGGCGCGGCCACCGCATTTGGGATAGAGGCGAAAATACTTCAGACCTGCCGTGTACTTAGATTTAGGTGGTGCACGTTAAAGAACCCCAAGGGGTCGAAATTTCCGGAGTCCTTCACTACGGCGTCTCTCATAATCATATTGTGATTTCAGGACGTTAACTCCCAACAATTATTTACGATTTGTGGAAGATATAGCGGTGTTAGATATGTACAGATGTCAGCGTTTCTTTAATGCAAAAGTGTTTCAAGCCGTGGTCCACCATGACTTCAATGACGTATTTCCGTCACGGATATGACGTTGTAAATTATGCACTAACATTTTGCAAAGAAAATGTCGCAGCATATCCATGAAGTGAAGGATGATGAGTAAACCGAAGCATCCGTAAATCGGTCCGTGCGTTCGCCCATCCATCTACCCGTCCATTCTTTCATCCATCCGTCCGTTCATTCATGTTTCTGTCTGTCCGTCCACGCGTCCGTGGTTCTGTCCGTCCGTCCGTGAGTCTGTTCATGCGTCTATCCATCTGTCTGTCCATGCATGTTCTCCTCCGTTCGTACGTCCGTGCTTATGTTCGTCGCTCACACTAGTGGCGCCTAGCTGAGTGAGTCATTTAAATATGTGGTTACGAACCGGTCACAAAAAGACATGCATGGACAGACCCACGGCTTTAGGAGCTACGCCTCTACAAAACGAGAAGGAAAGAGTAAGTCACGTGGCGTCAAGCCAGCAAGCTATCGATTCTCGGCACGTGGCGCTAACCACTATGCCACAGAGCGTACGCTGCTAAGGATGCTAACGGCAAGTATACACACCAATCACCGTCTACGGTCTTCAGAGTTCTAAAACTTTAGCGTGTTTTTGTTATCAGTAGCGAGATTGTGCGACGGCATCGCATTGAACGCGCTTTAAAGGACGTCGCCTCCAAAGAGCGTGCACAAAGTGTAGCATCTCCTGCGCGGGCGCTTATCAGGCTCATATTTAGAAAGTGGACGAAGGTCACTTAACTCGCTGCCACGGCCGCGTTTATGAAGGGAGCACGCTGCTGAGAGACGGCGAACCAACAATTCAGAAATTTGTTCACACTTGTCCGGTGTATACTTGAGCGCTCGTTTCGAGCGTCTTTCTTTCTCTTTTAGCAGTGCCTTATTTGCCGAGCTATGACATTTCTTAGTCCATGCTCGTCCTTTGTATGCTTTCTCCTTGAGGTGTGCGCTGCAAGTTTCAAGCTTCGTGCCGTTCTTCCCATGAATTCGCAATTTGTTGTTGTTGCTGATATAATGCCCAATAAACTCTCAACTATACTTCTGAGGAGACACGTTTCACTTTCGTGTTGTATTGATTCCCAGATGGGGTGTCCGTAACCACTACCGCATGAAATAAGAAAAATGGCAGATCCCACATACAGTGGGATTCAATGATATGCGAGGCACGAATAAGAAATATTGATACGTCACTTTAAAATCAGCACAACGCTACGAGGTGAAGGTAAATGCTGCCGTACAAGACTTCTGTGTCATGATTATCATGTCTGAATGTGTCGTTTAAATTTGTCATCTACTCACGTCCCGTGATACCAAATTTAGTGTATGTGGAGCTAGCGAAACGGCTGCGAGCACGCTATGCACGTGGTATGTTGTCATGTTCTTACATGACAAGCATGTCAGGATTATCATGTTTGCGCCAGTCATATATTTCGTCATCCATTGACGTCACGTAACACCGAATTTGGTATATGTGGAGCTAGCAAAACGGCCGCGAGGGCATCATGAAGGGCCCAATATACTCCAATGTAGCGTTGATGCGCGCGCACGGTGGGCACAGCGACGCTACCTTAGCAAAACGGGAGACCTCTATAGTCTGGCACCAGGCGCCACCGGCGCGACCAGAGTTCGTCGGCGCGGCCCGACGGCAACCGGCGCGAAATACGCGCCGATAGGTTACCCAGAATACACTGCGTCTCCCACTTTTCGTGACGGAGGGACGCCGGACGCGCTGAAACACGCATGCGTCAAAGCAACGCAGCGTGGCCTGCGCCTGCGAGTATATGGCAGGACCGGTGCCTGGCATGGCAGCGCAGCGTGACGTGACGAAATGAACGCCGGCGAGCACGCGCACCATGTCACGTCGAAATGTATTGGCGCCTTGACTGGCATGTGGTCGTGTATTCACATGACACCCATCTCATGATTATCATCTTTACACCAGTCGTCACGTAATTGACGTCACGTAATACCAGATTTGGCATGTGTGAAGCTAGCGATACGGCTGCGAGCGCATCATGAATGTGGCATGTAGTTATGTTTTAGGGGTAAAGCTTTTTATAGCGGCATGTGTTCATCCCTCGTAGCCGTTGTAGTATGCCACAAGTATAACATTTTGATCCCCAAGGTGGTGCCGGTGAGAGATTTCTTCCTTGCGTTGTTGAACAATAAAAAATAGTGCTCAATGTACATGCTAATGGCTGCTAATGGAAAATGAGAGACAGGAGCATTCGGCTTTTAAATGACGCGCACGCTGTGATCCCCATTAGCAGCCATTGGCATTAACATTGAGCCCTATTTGACAACAAAGGGTTGCTACGTTATACTCGCTAGGTGTTACCTTTTTAGTTTTAGAAAGGTTTAGTGAGCGTTGAGCCGCAGTGCCATGAATACAATGAACTAGTATATACCATGAATGAACTCGAGGTAGTTAAAGGTGGGAAGTAGATAGGAAGCGCAAGCCGTAAGAAAGTAAAAGCCGAATTCCCCTATCTCTCATTTCCAATTAGCAGCCACTGGCATGTACATTGAGCACTCTCTGAGAGGAAAATGTTGCTACGTTATACTCGCTGGGCGTAACCTCTTTGGTTTTAGAAAGGTTTAGCGAGCGTTGGGCCGCAGTGCCATGAATACAATGAACTGGTATATACCATGAACTCGAGGTGGTTAAAGGTGGGAAGTAGACACGAAGCGCAAGCCGTAAGAAAGTGTGCGTGTGCCACGTCTCGTTTAGTCCTTGGAATGTCCTCTGGATGGCGGTGCTTCTATATGCGGAATATATGATGAAAAGATGTGAGATGGTGGTACTTGGAGTGTTGAATAGATGGGCGAATGGACACATAGACAGATGTATGGATGGACGCATGAACGGACGCAGGGACGGACACACCAACAGACGCACGCACGTACGGGTGGATGGACGCATGGACGGTCACACAGACAGACGCATGGACGGACGGAAGCAAGAACAAATGGACGGACGAATGCTTTGCCCAACTCTTCATCATTCACTCCGCGGATACGCTGCCAATTTTTTTACATGACACGCATTTCGTGATTATCATGTTTGCACCAGTATCATAGCTTCGTCATCTATTCCCGTCCTGTAATACCAAATTTGGTATAAGTGAAGCTAGCGAGACGGCCGCCAGCGCATCATGAGCGTGGCATGTAGTCATGTTGTTACGTGACACGCCTCCCATGTTTATCATGTTTGTACCAGTATAATGCCTTCGTCATCTATTATCGTCACGTAATACCAAATTTGATATAGGCGAATCTAGCGAAACGGCCGCGAGCACATCATGAGCGTGGCACGTTGTCATGTTGTTACATGACATGCATGTCATAATTTTCATGTTAGGGTCTGTCACTTGTGTTCGCCATGCAATCATGTCATACCATACCAGTTTTGCAACATGTCATGTGGACGAAACCACCGCAAGATCTGAAGGTTAGTGAAATGTAAATACTGACATTCATGACATACATGTCATGATTCACATGTTATGACTAGTCAAATATGTTGTTCATACACTCATGTTATGCCATTATTAGTTTGGTATCGATACCATTATCGAAGCGGCCAAAAGAGCTAAAAGTTGTAGGCGGCTAGATAGATAGATAATAGATAGATAGATAATAGATAGATAGATAATAGATAGATAGATAATACATACATAGATAATACATACATAGATAATACATAGATAATAGATAGATAGATAATAGATAATAGATAATAGATAGATAATAGATAATAGATAATAGATAGATAGATAGATAGATAGATAGATAGATAGATAGATAGATACATAGATAGATAGATAGATAGATAGATAGATAGATAGATAGATAGATAGATAGATAGATAGATAGATAGATAGATAGATAGATAGATAGATAGATATAGATAGATATAGATAGATATAGATAGATAGATAGATAGATAGATAGATAGATAGATAGATAGATAGATAGATAGATAGATAGATAGATAGATAGATAGATAGATAGATAGATAGATAGATAGATAGATAGATAGATAGATAGATAGATAGATAGATAGATAGATACGCTCAAAGTTACCGAAGTTCGCTAAGAAATGCTTCACATTAAAAAAAACTTTGTAAGTAAAACACACCAAAGACACATTGGGCCTTGAGCTCGGGTCCACTAAGTGCCAGCCCAATGTTCAACCGCTCAGCCATCCCGCTTTTATTTTTTTTTGCTTTATTGCCCGTTTATAAGTGCGTACATCAAACCAAAAGCACAACACAAACAAGCAGTAACAGTCTAACAGCAACTAAAATTCCTTAAGTGCTGCCAAGAGCTCTACCCTCGACAACCACTCAGGTAAAATGTCGTGAGTTTTATGCAGTTCAACAAACTTGGTCATACATTCACGGAAATACATTCGTGCAGGCCATGTATTCTGATCACGGTAGAAACCAGTCATACGGGCGCGCCATAAACAGTGAAGTCCGCATAGCATAATCAAATCAAATGGCATTCCCTCTTCGTCCACTATTGGCAAAAATCTTATATTATATGAATTTAAAGGTAATTCCTTCTTTAACGTTTTTTGAAATACATCCCAAAAATATACTCCCTCCCAACAATGTAAGAAAGCATGGTCTATAGTTTCCGGTTTTTTACAGATAAGGCAATTTGTCCCCCAAGGTGAGTAAAAACCACGGTCTGCTTGAAATGTCCTGACAGTTAATGTTCCTGTGTGCAGCTTGAAAAAGGAGAACTTCGCGGCAGGAGCCACTTGCATCCTCTTCACACGTTTAAGCACATCTTTCCCTTGACCTCCAGTGTTCATGGCATGGTACAGGGTTTCAGGTAAAACAACATCACACACGTTTTTGTGCAACTTCTTGCGAGTCACTGAAAACAAATATTGATTGGAAAATCTAACAGATAAAAACCGTACACTTTGAATAACCTCCTTAAGATACCCGCGGACCACACTGGTAATGTCATTCCTGCTAACCACATATCCAGGTAAAGCCCGCATAAGTATTGTTTGGCACACTGTACGTAAGAAAGGGTCCCTTGTGTAGCGAAAAAAAAGAACCTATTTGCGACTTGGCTTATGAAAAGATGTGTTAAACCCAGCCCTCCGTGTTTCACTTTTCGAAACAGATTAGTTCGACTGCGTCTCTCCCAGTTCGAAGCCCACGCAAACACTGCAAAGTTGCGATAGAGCTTCTGTATGTTTGCCTTTGAACAATGCAATACTTGCATCACATACCAAAGTTTTGAGGCAAAGAAAAGATTACAGACAGTCACCCTCGAAAACACTGACAGATGATTACCGTTGCATCTATTGGCTTTCATCCGGATTTCTTTCGCTTGTTCTTGCAAGTAGTTCTCATTATCTTTATAAAATTTCAGTGGCACCCCAAGGTACTTGACAGGTGTGGTCACCCATTTAACACTGGCAAATAGTCTGGCATTGACGACCACTCTCCATGCCAGAAACCCAGACACTTTCCCCAGTTTACTAGACTGCCAGTTGCATTGCCGAACCTTTTAACCACACTGATGGTAGTGGTAACACTATCTTGATCGATACAACAAACAGCCAGATCGTCGGCATACGCCGAAATTTTATCTTCGGATTCTTGTAATCTAAAGCCACGAATGCAACTGTTTTGAGTTATTGCTAAGCACAACGATTCTATATATAAAATGAAAAGTAGGAGACTCAGCGGGCAGCCCTGACGGACAGAACGCTTTATGTTAATTGTATCTCCTAGCTTCTTATTGATTACCAGTCGGGTCGAGCAGTTCCAGTATGCCCAAGATACCCCATCTCTGATTACAGAACCAACGTTTACATGGTCAAGAATGACAAGCAGAAGGTTGTGGGAAATAAATCAAAAGCTTTCTCGAGATCAATCTGTACAATGGCTATCCACACTTGATCGGCATCGCTACACTAGAGCACGCAGCGCATCTTGTGTATATTGGTCACAATGGAGTGTCCCATAATCCCGCATGTTTGTTGACGCCCTACCAATTCTTTGATTACCCCTTGAAGTCGCCGTACTAGTACTTTCATTAAAATTTTGTAATCACAATTAGTTAGAGATATAGGTCTATACGAAGAAACTAATTTTAACTTCTTCGAGTGTTCTGTCTTAGGTATCAAAACTGTATGTGCTTCACTAAAGGACCTAGGGAGGCCATTAAGTTTAAAAGCTTGAATACAAACTTGCCTTAGGAAGGCTAGATTACGGAAAAGGAATCGCGTTAATTTGAGTAATAAAGCGTTTTATAACAGCAAAAGACCAACCAGGTGTCACACAATGCGAATAGCGTACCGAACGGGTCGTCAAATGCCCCAACCCATTACAAGAGCTTCTTCTTGACCACCTATTATTTTGGCGCATACCCACTTCAGGCATAATTACTCATCATTATCAGCCACTCCAGGAACAATTGGCACAAAATTTCTTGCAACTGTTCAGCGGATATCACGCTTCTCAGAAGAATGATGAACATAGCATAGGAAATGCCGGCCTACTACGTAGAAATTATGAATATTAATGTCACAGTGGGTACCCAGTAAGTGTGTTTGCAGGAGTTACCCAATGAGTGTTTAGAAGAGGCTCTGAAAGGCTGCTCTTCTAGCTTTCGTTGTGGCTGTGCTGCGCCTTTCACGCAGGCTTGAAGTTTTCGTAAAGACGTAATGGCATGAAAACGTATGAAGTTTAACAAATCAACATTGTCCATGCACCTTTATTTCGCAACGAATCGTTTCACATTCAATACGTGACAAATGTCGACATTTTTTTTCATGAAGTGAGAACAAGCCTACATTCACAATTCCCCTGCATCAAATTACACTTAAAAGAAACGGTCAACCTGGATTGTACTGCTCAATTGGCCATTCAGCTAACTGCGAGTGTCAGTCCTCACTAGCATGGCGTAGGCGTTACTGATATTCGGAGGTCTTTGTTACAAACATTCGACGCAATCATGCATTCTAATTATCATCGTGGTCGAAAAACAACGCCTCCGGCAGTTTCCTTGCCATCGCAGGTCATTATAGAAGGAGAGAACAATGGGCCTCGCTGAGTCATGCCTACCGGCTGCAGTTCCCTGTATTGTTCGCCGTTCGAGAATAATAGAGCGAGTGAAAGGTGCTTCCACACTGTCATGATGACTCTGGAGAAATCAATTTGTTGGCGAACATCGCAGAGCCTTCTCGGCCTTATCGGTATTTCACTCTCCTCTAGTGGAAAGCTGTAGCGGGGATTGGACGGTATTGTGAATTTCATCGCTACGATAGCGGCGTTGATATTCTTCAAATTGGGCTGTCTTGAGCGCTTCAATGTCTGCAAATGTCTTCCTATACTTAGAGTAATGTTCAGTAGACTAAAAACAAGTTCTACGCCATCTTCAAATATATGTTTTTAAATGACCTATTCACAGAAAGAGAGAGAGATGCAAGGAAAGGTAGGGAAAACACACATCATGTTTGCTCCTCTGCGTAAAGGGAAGAGATAAAGGGGATGAAAAGAGATGGAAGAGAGAAAGAAAGATCCACATAATCACGAGCGCACTTGGGCATTTTCCGCATATTATATAGAGCTGGATAGCCTCAGTACGTTGCCATAAGTATGTAGGCCACCATTACTGCTACGAAGACATTATCAGGTTTGATTTTGCCGCGTGTAAAGTCATTCAACACCAAGCACGAGGTAAAGTCGAAAGTTCTGTGGTTATTTTTTACGTGAGGTGTTTGTTTTCACACTGCTAGGCTTATTGAATCGTCACAAGATGAAGAAGTGCACCGATTTTCATTTAAAATATCGAGCTCTAGACGTCACTAATTTGATGGAACGTGAAAGTTACATTCGACGAACAATGTTCACAATCTTCGCAAGACGTATAGAAAGGCCGTTTTATAGGCTGGCAACACTCTTTCTTACAAAATAGGTTCTCGTTTTTTTTTTTTTGGCAACAAAGAAAAAGAGAGGGAAAGGCAAAAGAAAACACGGAGGTCACCCAGATAGCCACCGGTTTGTAACCCTACTGAAGAGGGGGAGGGAAGACAAGGTGCTTTAAAAAATGACGTCAAATAATTAAAGGATTTTAAAAACTCGTTTTATTCCTATATGGCCACATTCCTTCCTGGGTTGTGTATGGACCCGTTACACTATGCAATTACGGACCCGTTACACTATGTAGAGCGCTGCTGCGAGATTTATGCAAGAATGCACAGCGGTGCCTCTAGTGGGAGCAATGAGAACTAGTGTACAGGCCACCAACTACGGACAGGGCCTGAGCATAAGCCTGACGAGCGAGCTTCCAAAATGATAAGGAAACACAAAAGTATTAGGGCTTCCACAACGCACACTCTAAACGTAAAATAACAAAAGTATAGGCGTATTGGTATAAAATAGTAAGAGTATAGGTCCCCCACCAGAAGCTTTTCTAATTAACCTTTATGCCCTGCCCTCTTTGTCTTACTGTTTCTATCAGGGATCAAGCAATGCGTTAGCTCTTAAAAGAGTTTCACGAAGGGTATACTTATTTTGAGCCATGTCTGCTGTGCCACCTATATATATATACTTGCCTGCTGTAGCACTGAAGGTGTAAATGAATGTTCTCAATTATTAACGCTGTGTTCTGTGATTTAATCACCCGCATCAGCTTCGGTAATCTCACTTCGAAGCTTGTACTGTGGCTTTTCTCTTCTTTTTCTTTCTGTCGTTTTTACACCACTCATCTATATTAACAGTGAAGCCGTTATTTATGCGACATATTCTTTGGAGCCTATCGTTGGCTGCCTGTCAGGTATCAGCCACAGTGAGTGGGCGAACCGAACTACTCACCACTGGTCCACTAAAAAAGGAGGTAGCAGTTATCTTGACACTATTCAACAGAAAACACAACGTCGCCTGCATTGAAGGCCTACGCCAACGACGACCTCCCCGAAGACACATGAGAGATTAAAACTCTCACTTTCTGCACGAGTTTTCTGTCTCTGAATTTTCAACATCCGTGCCATGTCTGTGACTGTCTTTAGTTTCACTCAAACCTCTCTGCGCTGAAAATCTGAGTATAAACAACCACGCATTCAATAAATAAAGCAGTGTAACAACGTATTAGTATTGTCGTAGGCAGAATTTTCTCTTCCGGAGTTCAAAGCGGTGTTACTTTGGGACTGGAAAATGGGAGGACACAAGTGTCCCTCAAATGATGGCAGGCGCTGGTGAACCTTGAGGGGAGCGGGTGCCCCTATTGCACCCCTTTGCCGACGCTCAATCCTAGGAGCAACCTAGGAACGCCATCATCGCCTATGTAGAGCCTATGTAACCTAGATGCAACCAGTATAGTTTTCAGGACCACCCAGTTTTCAATGTCTCAATGTCTCATTGTTTTCAATCAATGTCTTTTATATATTTACAAAATATTTTTTTCTCGGGGAAGCCCTGTCGAACCCCGGAAGACGGTGAACAGGTCATGAATGAAAATATTGGCATTCATTCATTCGTAGCACACAATAACAAAGGAAACATTAACTGATTTTATAGAAAGACGAACTCCTCCGTTGTCAGAAAATTTGACCTGTACCGTGTTTGACACTTCGGACCAACGTATATCCAGGGTGGTAGCACTGCTAATGAACTTTTCTCGTCGCATTGTAATAAAAACTGGTGCACGGCAAGTTTTTCCTTTCGATATTCATCGATAAATACATTTTCTCTTCCTAAGAATTGGCTGTGTGCTGAAGTAATACCGATTCATGAAGAAGGCGACAAGCTACACGTTGAAACGTATAGACTGATATCACTAACAAGTTGCTGCTCTAAAGTAACGGAACACACAGTGAGTAAAGCTAATGACGTACATTCACGAAAATAGCGTGTTATACCCTACGCAACATGGTTTCAGAAAAGGTTTATCAATTATTTGTTATTAGAGATAACCCATGTCTTTTCGTCAATAATTAACTCAAATTTTCAAGTTGATACTATTTTTGTGAATTTTTCGAAGGCTTTTGGTCGTGTCATGCACTATAAATTAATCGAAAAGATCAGGTCTATTGGATTCGCAGATGGTATTGTGGAAGGGATAGGAGCTCATCTTTTGAACCGAACTCAGTATGTTTCTATAAATAATTATGGCTCCCATTAACGCGAATTTTGTTCAGGAGTGCCGCAAGGATCTGTTCTCGGACCATTGTTATTTCTTATTTACCTTAATGACATCGCTGATTGCGCAGAGAGAGGAGTAAAGTTACGGCTTTTCGCCGGTGTCTTTGTTATTCACACTTGCGTGCAGAGAATCGATGATCAACTCAAATTTAACAATACAGTTAACAAATTAGCTCATCGGCGTGACAGATGGAGCATGGAAATAATGTTAGAAAAACTAAATGCATGATTATAACACATAAAAAGACGATTCTCCATTTCAAATATAGACTAATGGGTAACGATTTAGTAGTGACAAATTCAGTTAAATATCTGGGTGTGACCTTTACAAGAGACTTGAAATGAAATATTCACCTTGAAAACACATGCACAAAGGCTTTCCGAACATTAGGTTTCTTGCGAGCAGAAAACTGTCTGCAGTTCCATCACATGTGAAGTGAACCGCATATAAAATATTAGTGAGGCCGCTTATTCAGTGCGGTATTATTGCGTGGAACCCACACCAGAAGGAACATTTACAAAAACTAGAAAGTATACAAAATATGGCCTTAAGATTTATGTATTCGAAGTACTCTCGACACCAAAGCGTAAGTGCACTTAGAAATCAGGCAGCAGTGCCTGCTACCCTTGCGTGTTGGAATGTTGTGGCCGCAATGAAGTTTCTTTTTATGCTCTATCACGACCACATAAACATAAAAAACAGGACTACATGCAGACACCGCACCATCCCTCCATCAGAACCTGTCACAATAAACACATCAGGCCTTATCAGGCCAAATGCGACACGTTTGAATATTCTTTTTTTCCATGGGCTACTGAAACTTGGAATGCTTTACCGAGTGAAATTGTTGAATGCTGATCTGTGGATGAATTTATTGCGAAACTGGAATTCTTTCTTGATTGACATAAGCATGTACTTCATGAGGTAAATGTTTGCAGAATCTTGCTAAATGTATGGTGCTTCTTGATGTGTGATTCCATTTCAGCATATTTTTTTTTTGCGTTGTTCTAGATCTATTACTGAAGCATTATCTACTGAGGCATTCTGTGTGCTGCTTTACTTTTTGATTTATTATGTCCATGCTCATGTATACTTTTTCTAACCACTTCTTGTATGGGCCTGTAAAAACGACTACAGTATTGTTAGATAAATAAAATAAATTGTATCTTATTCCGCAGTTTGAACGAAGAGCGACAAAATGCAGGAATTGGTCTTTCTTGACAGTATCGATTCCCGTAAGACAATACAAGAAACTGACGTACAGCATGCTATCTTGGAAAGCAAACGAAGACAGAGAGAGAGTCGCTAGTCTAACATGTTCTCAGTTCACATGCCCACACGATTCGGCGTTCAGAGACGCCAAGGAACTTTCTTTGACAGCCCGTTACGGGCAGCCGCACATGAATGCTCGGCAGTCATGCGGGGAAGCCGGATTGAACACTGCGAGATTGCCACACGTGAAGGCCTCCCTTCATCTGAGCTCCGAGATCTTGTTCCTACAAACAAAAAACCGTCGTCGTCGTGCTCAAATGTACCCCGAGATCCGCACGACGACATTCCTAAGGAAATGCCGTCGAGCATGCACGGACGGGGCCATGCCGGTGGTAATACAGAAGCGACGTCGGTCGTGCTCGCTGGAGAAGATAAGCACGCCGAATCTGTTTCGTTTCGGTCAATACGCTCTGTGAGCCTTCTAGAAAAAAAAACACAATCTTCAGTGTGGGTAATATTGAAGAAACAGACTTCTTGCAGTAGTCGCGCCTGTATTGAATTGTTTTGGCATGTACGTTCTTTAGTTTTTTGTAATAAAGGTTTATGCTCAGTCCTCGAGTGAATGTTCAGCTTCCCGACGCCAGTGCACGAGGCCCGTTTCTTTGTATATATATATATATATATATATATATATATATATATATATATATATATATATATATATATATATATATATATATATATATATATATATATATATATATATATATATATATGAGATAGCTGACAGCTGCGGACGCGTATTTACTTCGAAGGTCACAAGTTTGGTCACTGCCGGTGGCAAGTTAACACTTTGTCCATATTTTTTTCTTCACACTTATATTTCAATCACTCCAACAATTACATCCCCTATACATTCCTAGACATCACTGTCTGGGAGTTTTCGTTATTATTGTCTCAAAAAAAATGGCAGCATATCCACGTGGTAAATGAAGGAGAGTGGGGCGAAGCATCTGTCCATCCATTCGTTCTTTCTTCCGTCAGTCCGTGCGTCCGTCTGTCTTACTGCCCATGCGTCCATCCACCCGTCCGTGCATGCGTGTGTTCATGCGTCCGCACGTCCATCCGTGCGTCCATCCCTGCGTTCATCCATGCATCCGCCCCTGCGTTCGTCCATGTGTCTATCCGTTCATGCAGCCATCCGTGCGTCCGTCCATGCATCTATCTGTGTGTCTGTTCGCCCATCTTGTCAACACTCCAACTAACACCATCTCACATCTTTTCACCATATATTTCGCATATAGAAGCACCGCCATCCAGCGGACACTCCAAGGACTAAACGAGACGTGGCACACGCACACTTTCTTACGGCTTGCGCTTCGGGTGTTCTTCCCACCTTTAACCACCTCGAGTTCATGGTATATATTAGTTCACGGTATTCATGGCACTGTGGCCCAACGCTCGCTAAACCTTTCTAAAACCAAGGAGGTTACGCCCAGCGAGTATAACGTAGCAACATTTTGCTGTCAGATAGTGCTCAATGTACATGCCAACGGCTGCTAATGGGAAATGGAGACAAGAGAATTTGGCTTTTAGTTAACGCGCACGCTGCGAACTTTTTATTTTTCAACAACGCACAGGAGAAATCTCCCACAAGCACCACCTTGCAGGTCAAAGCGTAAGGCATGTTACGCACTACTACGAGGGATGAACGGGTGCCGCTTTAGGGAGCTTCGCCCCTAAAACGGGCTCTTCAATTTCAACTGTGAATTTTCGGGGACGGCTTTAAGCTCTCCCATAGTAGGGACGGCTTATGCTCTCCCATAGTAGAGTACCTGGTACTCTAAATCGTTACCCACTTTTTCTAACCCCGCCCCCTCTTCAATTTCCACTTCTTTCCTTTATGACAACTACCGATGTTTCTATGAGAAACCTCTGCAGCATCTCTAAGTATCTTTCACAAACAAACTGTAAGGCGAAAAGATTCATTTCGCCCGATCAAAATTTTTCACGTTTGCTTCATTATCATTGAATGCTCAATTTCTCCTGTGCAATCAAGTTGTTGCGGATAGAATGTAGCTATACCAAATAACTCTAGCACACGGAATGTTTGCCTTTCCCTTTGAAGCAATGAAACAGGCAACAAGAAAATACAACGTCCGGGATTTTACGTATAGCTCAAACTCTTCCTCTGCAGAACTCATATAAGGAACGGAAGCGAGATGTTCCAATGCCTACCGAGACTCGCCCAACGTGACGAGTAAACAACACTTCATTCGCACCTGCCGTGGCCTTTCTCAAAGCGTACTAACACACTGGAGCAAAGACTCGTTCAATATTCGTGCATTCGTATATTTATCCAGCGCTGGCGCTCTTGACAGTTGAGCAAAATATATTGACTTCTCATGCTGTAAAAATACGAAGCCTATAAAGTAGGGTGAAAAAGAAAGAGGGTGCATGTCAAGCTGCGACTTCGTTATAAAAGAAGTCGGCGTGCATGTCACGGAACCAGAGAAAAAGATCGAGAGAACACAAATGCCGTGTGTTGCCTTGATGTCTACAAGCCTGCGTTTCCTTTTTGTATTTTGTTTTTTTTAAGACGACAATCTTTCTTGAGATACTTTGACGCAGAAATTTTGGTCTGGTAGTGCGCCTTTCCTGCTCTTCTGTATGTCACCCGATCAGTGACGCGAACGGAAGACAACGTTTTATCCCTAAATTGACCCTCCAAAAAAATTTTAGATGACAAGAAAATTATTTAGATTCATTTTATGTGATATTTTAGGCTAATTTATTCTCAAATAAGTGTTAGAAAAGTGTGCTTCGAGAGCCAAGTTCTTCTGAACCTTGTTAAAAGTAAAAACAACCATATTAACCGTTTTCAAAGTTGTTTTTTTTCTTCATGTTCTGTGGAGTTGCACATCAAGTGCTAATTTTCTACATTTGTAAACATTGTGATATTTTTTTCATATGTACGTGGACCTTCTACTACTGGCTCATAGATACGGCTTTCCGCTGTACTTTCAATTAGCTTCCCGTTTGGCGAAATATTTTTGTTACCTTTGCAGCCTCATTTGAAGGGCTCGATGGAAAGACTGAAAATACCAGGAGAAGTCTTCTTGTCTCCTTTCATCACGCCATTTCCGCAATATTCAACACGTGCCACCTTGCCCAATCTTAGTTTCGCTCTGGTTAAGTTGCTTCGCATGGAGATATTTCTCCGGCAAAGGCACGCAGTGAGCGTGAACACGTGTTTGTGTGCACCTCAAGACAAAATTTACATTTGTTTCGCAGAGCAGCAAATAACTCAAGGCACTAATGATATGCGCGTGCAAATGAAACTCTTACAACAGAGTTTCATTGCCTGCAGTAATTGGCCTATAATATTATCGCATTACAGAACTTCTTTCCTCTTCACACGGGCCAGCAGAACACCGACTGTCTCACATAGAAAGAACTTCAAATAGCCAAAATTATTGTTTCTACAGCCTTTTTAGCTGAAAGATCGACAATATTATGTTACGCCTTAATCAGGCCAAGTCATGCAACATTTCTCTTGCCTTACAAAAATCGCTAAACTCAACAAAAAAAAAACGCCTCATACGTTAAGGAAGCAGAAGATCTGTTAGAAAAGGTTATTTACACTATGTAGAGAAAGCAAAATTTGCATAACACTATTTTAAGGAGTGCATTGGCATTAGCACATCTACGTGCCACAAAAAGTTACTCCAAATTTTGTGTTTAGCCAAGTGCTTATCTACTTCGATTACTGTGTCCTCAGCTATGGGAGGGCAGTGAGCCGTCCCAATTCACCGGCAAAGAAGTGTGTTTAGAAAAAGTAGGAAATGATTTAGAGTACTAGGTACTCTACTATGGCAGAGCATAAAGCTGTCCCAAGCATATGGAGCCTTTAGCCTAGTTGATCAGGCAGTGAACCATCGGATTAACGGCACAGAAGAGAAAGGAAAATAGGAGGAAAAGAACGGCAGTGAGGTTAACCAGCCTATAGGCAGCCGAATTACTGCCCTGCGCTTGGGAGGGGGATGAGGGAGATGAAAGAGAGCAGAGAGGGAAGAGGGATAAACAGAGCACATTCAGCAGCACACGCGCGCACACTCAGTCATGGTCCAGTCTTGTCTTTCGTGGTGAGTGACATTGCTGGTACAGACGCTTCTTCAAGTCCGTGTTGCGTAAGAATTTCAACAGAGCTTTTGTTTCCTTCTGTTGCAATGTCTTCTCTCGGGCACTCGACAGAATGGTGTCCACAGACATTTGGCTGTTGTCGGTGCGCACAAGAACGGACGCCAGTAACCGTCTCTGGATGTCATACAACAGACAGTCGCACAGGATGAGGTGTAGCGCCTCTTCGCAATGACAGGCATCACAGAGAGCGTCGTCGGCCATTCATATGAAAAAGAAATACGATTTTGTAAATGCCAACCCTAGCCATAAGCGATGAAGAAGGGTGGCATCTCTTCGGTCGAGCCTATGGGCATGCGGAAAACCACCAAAGAGCACAGGTGGTGTTGACGATTCGTCTCGTTGCTTGGTGGTGTTGCGAAGCGCGCCTCCGACGACGTTACGAAGGGCGCAACAAATCTCACCACTGCAACCACTGTTTCGAAAGACGGCGACGCCAACATGGTCCCGAAGGCGCCACTGCTTCGAATTCCGCCGGGAAGGTCACCAGCCGTTTGGTAGCGTAGGTTTCTCATCTCGCGACTGCTTCTATGCAGAGCTGATAGACGAGCGGACGAGACGACGGTGAGTTAAACAAGGTTTATGTACAGCACATATACAGAGGCGTTACAAATTCGGCACTGTGGCCGACAGAGACGCGAAGAGCCGAGCTCTTCTCTCTAACACATAGCTCTACTCTCAAATGGGTCTGCTCTCGACGCGTCGCAGGGCTTCTTTTATATGCACCGGGTCCAACCCGAATGTCGAACCAGAAGCGCCGCTGGTCGTGAGGTTATAATCCTCCAATGTGGTCGCCGCTGGGCCGCGTCATTCTTTCTCATCGAATTTGGAGAGGCTGCGCTGCAGGTGGCTGCACCCAAGGACGAGTGACGTCGCCAGGCATTGCGTCAGACCTGCCAGACAGGAAGGTGCTGGCTGCTTGCTCGACGGGCTCGCTTGCTGAGGTGACTCACTGCACGTGCGCGCCAGAAAGGCGCCGTCGCGTGATGACGCCGTTGAGTTGTTGATCGCGTCAGGCGGGCTCGCGTGCTGGCCTTGACACAGATTTTCTTTTTCCGCGGCATGGACGTTCGCTGCGGACTCGCTGGCATAACAGCACCCCCGCCGCCAGAAAATGCGCCGGAAAGACGAGCTGCTTCCACGTGGCTGGGATGTCAGGCGCGCTCGTTCGCCAGGTCCCTCCAGGTTCGCCTCCAGGGCCATGGGGAGAATGCAGCTTCAGACTCTGTTCCGGGAACACATCCCATTCTTGAGAACGGATCCCAGCTCCACTGGCTTGTCGCCACAACTTGTCGACCCGCTTCGCTCGTCTCTTCTGACAATCTTTGGTTTCAGCACTTGTCGATGGTTCTGCAACTTGTCAAGAACGGTTCGACAACAGACAACACACGACACAAGCAAGTGCCCTTGGCCACCCGACAGAACACCAGACAAAGTATAGTACAACATATACCTAGCTACGTGTCTATCGGAATTTCGTTCCCTCTACATCAAGAGGCACATGTGGGACAAAAGACTCTTAAAATGACAACTCAAATTTTTACACGTGCAATAACTTAACGAATTAGAATAGAACATAAAGTTGGCTCTTTGAGCTCATTCTGGACGAGAGCGCTCAGCCCAGGTCGTGATGAGGTCAAAATTCTGCCCCGAATCGCCAGCGAGAAACCGAAAGGTGGAGAAGGTACTAACTAAAGGCATGGCTCAATGCGTCTGCATTAGCGTTTAGCTTTCCTTTCTTTTTTGTAGCAAACGTCAAAGTTGTGCTGTTGGAGCATCATGCTCCACTTCAGTAACCCGCCACTTTTAGGCGACGATACCTATGCGGTACCAACAGCTGCTCATACTTGCGACCTTGCGCATTTGTGTGGCTCCGATACAAAAGCCCTGCTTTTTCAAAAAAAGAAACATTCTTTTTCTTTTTTTTCAAGTTTACGCTTTCCATTAGCGCTTTAATCGAGAGGTCCTCACGCTGCTCTCGAATGAGCGTATCTTGATCAACCCTCGACAGCTCACTCCAACTTTCCGCTACAGGCGAGAGCGTTGCAGCCCTCTCGCTCTGATTCAATGGCGCCATGTCGTCTCCCCCTTCTACGGAAACCGCACCGGTCACTTCGGTGACGGGCCGCTCGAGTGACTGCTCACATGACTCACGCGGAAAATTTCCTCTCTGAGGTTCCGTCAACCCGCCGACAAGGTCCCTTGAGAGTTCACCGCCTTGAACAAGATCAAGCTCCTGCGAAAGCTCCCGCGCTTGCGATCGCGTGAGGGCCATGTACGCTAAGTTGGAGAAGAACGATTTACCCTGCTCTTTGAGAAGCTGCTCTGAGTTGTTAGAGAAAAGATAAGGAAAACGATCAGGAAGCGCGGCAGACACAGCCGCTTCGGTGCGAAGCTTACCGAACGGGCCTTCAATGACAACCGTAGTGATTGGTAAGCAAGCACTCTGCTCCTCGGCGACTTGCTTGATCCACGCGCATTCTCCTGTAAAGTCATCTGGAGACACCAATGAAGGATGGACAACGTCCATGGTTGCCGCGGAGTCTCTAACTGCTCGAAACGTTTTCCCATTCACACTAATTTCTTGGATATACGGCTCTAACAACCGCATGTTCTTTTCCGATTCTCGGATTGTTGCAGAAGCAAACTTTTGCTTACAGTTTATCGCGATGTGCCCCTCCTTTTTGCAGTTGTAGCAGATTAGCGGCTTCCGTGATTCAAACGCCCGTGTGGTATCAATGCGTTGTTTAGGAACCGCACTTGATTTCTCCGCATCCGTTTGCCGTTCCCCTACAGTGTCCTTCGTAAGAGACGGGTGCTTCTCGAAATTACGGTGCAGAGCGTGTTTCCGTTGATCAGGATTGTTTGAAAAGCCCTCTTTCCTTTCATTCTTTTCCACGCGCACTGCCCTGCTATGCAACTTTCGGCGAGTATAATACTCCTCAGCTAACTCTGCTGCCTTGTTTAGCTGTACTTCAACAAGTTTGTCCTGCAGCCAAAGTTTGACATCCTTCTCGATGCAGCGGTAGAATTGCTCCAATGCAACGCATTCCACCACTTTATCACGGTCGTCATAAACACATCCACCCTTGGCCATTCAATTAGGTCAGCTTTAAGACGAAACGCGAAGTCAACGTGTGACTCATTCCCCTTTTTAGCATACCGGAACCTTTGCCTGAAAGCCTCGGGTGACAACTTATAACGTCTCAAGAGCACTTTCTTAACCTCGTCATAGCTCTCAAACGCTTCCCTCGACGAGCAAGTTATCGCGTCGGACACTTCGCCGGGAAGAAGAGCTAACAGGTTCTGCGCCCAAAGAGACCGCTCCAAAGCATTTCGCTCACAGACGTGTTCAATCTTGACGAGATACTTCGCCATGTCCTCGCCTACTACAAACGGTGGCAGTTGATCGCGAATTCTCTGACCGCTGACCTGAACTGTCACAGAAGCTACGCTAGGCGCTTGCGAACACTGTAGGATTGCCAATTCTATTCGTTTCAACTCAAGGCGCTCCTGCCTCTCAGCCTCCTCACGGCGTTCTCACCTTTCAGCTTCTTCACGTTCGCGAACTTCTCGCCTTTCAGCTTCTCCACGTTCGCGAACTTCTCGCCTTTCAGCTTCTCAACGTTCGCGAACTTCTCGCCTTTCAGCTTCTTCACGTTCGCGAACTTCTCGCCTTTCAGCTTCTTCACGTTCGCGAGCTTCTACTTCTCGCCTTTCAGCTTCTTCGCGGCGTGGTTTGATATCCTCCCAGGCCTCATCGGCTTCCTCAGCCGAAACTCCATCTCTCATGATCTCAAGGATCGCTTGCTTTCGTTTCGCACGGCCCAAAGTAATGCCGAGTTCCTCACAAATTTCGATGAGTTCCTTAACTTTAAGGTTTTTCCAACGTTCACACTAGCCTTTTGCTGTTTGCCCCTGTTAAGAAACTACTTGCCGTACCCACTACAAGCCTACTAGCAAGACGCGCAAGCAATTTTTACCACTCCCGTGTTTACACCCTCCGCATTAACTTTGGTTTCAAAGCGCTTCTACTTGGCTTGAAACGATCAAAGCTCACTCTAATGCTTCACACAGCCCTTCTCTAAACTACTATAACCTTAGCTTTAGTAGTCTGGTGAACTGAGGGAAAAACAACAGGCACTCACCGCATCGATGTCGCTGACGCCGGCCGATCCCGCAGCTGCCAACCACTGTTGCGAAGCGCGCCCCCAACGACGTTACGAAGGGCGCTACGAATCTCACCGCTGCAACCACTGTTTCGAAAGATGGCGACGCCAACACCGTCCCGCAGGCGCCACTGCTTCGAATTCCACCGGGAAGGTCACTAGACGTTTGGTAGCGTAGGTTTCTCAGCTCGCGACTGCTTCTGAGCAGAGCTGATAGACGAGCGGACGAGACGACGGTGAGTTAAACAAGGTTTATGTACAGCATATATACAGAGGCGTTACAAATTCGGCACTGGGGCTAACAGAGACGCGAAGAGCCAAGTTCTTCTCTCTAACACATATCTCTACTCTCATATGGGTCTGCTCTCGACGCGCCGCAGGGCTTCTTTTATACGCACCGGGTCCAACCCGAATGTCCAACCAGAAGGGCCGCTGGTCGTGAGGTTAGAATCCTCCAATGTGGTCGCCGCTGGGCCGCGTCATTCTTTCTCATCGAATCTGGAGAGGCTGCGCTGCAGGTGGCTGCACCCAAGGACGAGTGACGTCGCCAGGCATTGCGTCAGACCCACCAGAGAGGAAGGCGCCGGCTGCTTGCTCGACGGGCTCGCTTGTTGAGATGACTCACTGCACGTGCGCGCCAGAAAGGCGCCGTCGCGTGATGACGCCGTTGAGTTGTTGATCGCGTCAGGCGGGCTCGCGTGCTGGCCTTGACACAGATTTCCTTTTTCCGCGGCATGGACGTTCGCTGCGGACTCGCTGGCATAACAGTGGCCACCATTGTGAAAACGTGATTTCATGCGCAAGTCGTCGAAGATTACTGGCTGCATCGGTCCGCGAAAGTGGAATGGCTTCTTCTCGTGTTCCTTCAAGAGCTGCCCGCGCGGCAGTATCGGCATGTTCGTTCCCTATGACGCCGCAGTGACTTGGCAGCCACTGAAACGTCACATGATGCCCTTTCTTACGTGAAGTGTGGAGAAGGCATCAAATTTCAGAAACAAGTGGTTCGTACGGCCCGCGACGCAGGGCTGAGAGCACAGATTGTAGTGCAGCCCTTGAGTCGCTGAAAATTGACCATTGTGGCAGTGGTTGCCGATGGACCACACAAAGTGCAGCGCGCAATGCAGCTAGTTCCGCTGCTGTAGATGTCGTGGAGTGGTCAGTCCTAAAGCTGATGTTAACACCTCTTGCTTGGACAACTACTGCACTTGACGAACGCTGGTAGTTCGTGGAGCCATCGGTATATATATGTACACTGTCTGAATATTTCTGGTGCAAAAGAAGAAGATACAGTTGTTTCAGCACGGGCGATGAAAACTCGCAAGCAATGACCCCTTATGTCATCTAAATCTGCGGGTGACCGATTTCTTACGCCAGAACCTACCGGTTTCTGGGCATCATTATGGATAGGGACCTCTGTTAAAGTCCACACGTGGCCTATATGAAGAAGAGCCTGACGGCTATTTCCCAATTGTACTAGTTCCTGGCTGGAAAGACGTGGGGGCTGTCAGTAGACGTAATGATGGAACTCTATCAAGAGCTCTCTTTCTCGTTTTCCTGAGATATAGCTTGCCCGTGCTTAGCAATACCTGCAAGACCAATGTTCGTGTTCTACAGGCAATACAAGCCCAAGCACTGAGAGTGTGCCTTGGTCTGCCCAGGTGTACGTCAACAGAGGCAACAATTCCAATTGCTGGTGACTATCCGATACGAACTCACATTGTTGTACAAGTCCTGAGAACGCACATCAGACACTTCGCACGTGCTTCCTGTCATCACCTTGCACTGTTGCCTTCAGAGAGGTGCCAAGCATCGTTCCCTAAAATGATTGTGCAGTACAACGAGAAATTCCCCTCGGGCTTCACTCCTGCATCTAAACTATTGATACCCCCGAGACAGACAGACAGACAGACAGACAGGCAGGCAGACAGACTGACAGACAGACAGAACGACAGACAGACAGACAGACACACAGAACGACAAACAGACAGACAGACAGACAGACAGACAGACAGACAGACAGACACACAGAACGACAGACACACAGACAGACGGCAAACACAGACTGACACACACACACAGACTAAAATACAGACAGACGGACAGATAGACCGATCAACAGACATACGCACACAAAGATGAACAGACAGACAGACAGACAGACAGACAGACAGGCAGACAGACAGACAGACAGACAGACAGACAGAACAACAGACATGCAGACAGACGGCAAACACAGACGGACACACACACAGAGACGAACATACAGACAGACGGACAGATAGACCGACCAACAGACATACGCACACAAAGATGAACAGACAGACAGCCAGACGGCAAACACAGACGGACACACACACACAGACTAAAATACAGACAGACGGACAGATAGACCGACCAACAGACATACGCACACAAAGATGAACAGACAGACAGACAGACAGACAGACAGACAGACAGACAGACAGACAGACAGACGGCAAACACAGACGGACACACACACACAGACGAACATACAGACAGACGGACAGATAGACAGACCAACAGACATACGCACACAAAGATGAACAGACAGACAGACAGACAGACAGACAGACAGACGGCAAACACAGACGGACACACACACAGAGACGAACATACAGACAGACGGACAGATAGACCGACCAACAGACATACGCACACAAAGATGAACAGACAGACAGACAGACAGACAGACAGACAGATGCACAGGCGCACGGACAGACGCACGGACAGATGCACGGACCGACGACGGACGGAAGGACAGCCGAATGGACGATTCATGGTTTACCTATAAAACCCTTCGATGCTTCGCTCAACTTTTCATGATTCATCCCATGGATTTGTTGCGATTTTTTAACCCTTTCAGCCCTGGATTTTTTATTTTGGCCGGATACACTTTTTGTGCGCGTTTTTCTCGTAATTAGGACCTCAGAAGACCACAAAAAAAAAAATTGAGCCGCTGGTGCAAGCATTTTTGGAAAAATTAACGGGGCATCAAATTAGGTGATTAGGGCCCAGTGATTAGAAAATGCAAAAAAGGGCTTCTTTTTCTCTGTCAATCAATGGTGTACACAAAATGGAAACAAACGTCTTACTTTTCAGCGTAATACTCACTGACACAGCTGCGGTACGTCGTCCCGAAAATGGCGCTTATCCGCCTCAACTTACGCACCTCGGCTTGACGGAAGACCTTGATCGCACTTCTTCTTTTTCGTGGCTGCTACCTCCACAAACGTGCCACCATATTGGTGTCGATTGCAGTGGGGATCATTGAAGAACTATGCCTCCAAGAATGAGTTGTATTGGTTACGTTTCCGACATACTAGGGGAAATGTTGTGCGGTGGTGTCAAATGACACTGCCAGGGCCGAAAGGGTTAAATAGTATTATTCGTACGAACTATAGGTTTCTGTCATGCGAAAAATATAAGCTTGCTTTGGTATCTCGATCGCTGGAACTTTTCCTGCTTGTTTGTTTTCTTGACTTTGAAACGAAAGGAAGTTTATATACGCGCGAATAGCAAATCTATATCATCGTCTCAAGGTTGCAATAGTTTGAATGCGCGGAGTACATTTTGCGCGCTCACGTATACGCTAATTTTGTCCTACACAGCTCACGCCCGGCTGAACCCGAAATAACATCGCACTCTGCACTCGCCTAGCTTAAAAACCACAAAATTCACATTATTATCAGAAAGTGAAATATAACGTACGTGTCCTGCTCATGTCTGGAACTCCATGCGGTTAACTATTAGTATAAATCTACTCTCCAGCGTATTCAAAACGTCGAACTTTCAATCATAAATCAGTGGTATTTTTTCAGGTTATTCAGCATTAAATTTATCTCATGCTAAACAATAAGCAGTCTTACTGTTACATTCAAGGTCAAGTTTGTCGATCATCTGTTGCGAGAAATCTTCGCAGCTGCCTAACTATACCAACTGGTTTTTAGCCGTGAGACATTGTACTTATTAAAATCTGAAACCTTTTAAATACGATGTACCCTTTACATTCGTTTAAAATAAAGCATTATTCTTTCGGCTTTTACCGAATCATTCTGCCATACATCAGAACGCCCCCTTCTAACCTCATAAATGAATCAATGATTACGTACGGAGGTTCAATATTCCGTTCGCTTCCACTCGCTATAAAGGCTGCATGGTACTTCTTCGGTTCCTACAGATCCGCTATAACTTCCCGCGCTGTTGGTTTTTCTATACTAGTGAAGGTTCTTATATACTGCCCTGTATTCAACTTCACTCTATGCATCTTGTTCTTACCAACGCCAAGTCTCCTGTGTCATGACTTCATCAAAAAACCATCTTAAATTTCTTCGATATTTTCAACATTATAATTTCGAACACGGCTCACCGATGAAGGTGGGGGAATATAAAATAAGGCGAGGTGCAAAAGCACCAGAAAGTAAAGCTCAAAGCGATAATTTGGGGGCAAGAGGCATTCAAACCTGACAAAAACGCGCCACCTTTTTCATGCTATCACACGAGGCTCTCACACTCGCTGACCTAAAGAATGAATGTTTGCTCTTTGCCGCTTTTTCTCCGGACTTGAAGCCTCTTTTTTGTTTTCTTTTCGTTGTCTTCTCGATATGTGACAGTCTTACTGTTGTTTTCTATTGTCTTAAATCATCTGATGAACCAAGAGGAGTTGAATAATTCTGAAACTGACCAGACAGCCTGTCTGTTTTGCTTCAGAGGTGGCAGAAATTCGCCTAGACCCCCAAAGCCGTGGCTAACCCTTTTCTAAGGAGAAAACACAAACATTGCAATGGCAAACGAGCTCCGAGAAGAAAACATTGCCCTAGAATAGAAAGACTCTGAAGTTCCAGTGTTTGAAAATAACCTGCAACTGCGGGCAGCCCAAAAAGCCAAGTCGTAATGACAGGATGAGATAAAAATGGCCACCGCACAGACCGTCTCCGAACGCGGCAACGCCTCACGGAAAATATATCGCTTTTCTTGTTCTTCTCGGAGTAAATCAATACGCAGTTTACGCTACGAACCACCAATGTCGCTAGAATATTGGCGGTCACATCTCGGGAGATGTTTAGTCAGGTGTTTCTGTTGTTGCTGTCACCATGGCAACCTCCTTTTGCGGAGAGTATGTTGCGGTACAGTCTCTTCTGTTTGTTCGGCGTAGAAAACATACGGCTCTACGCGGCGACTCAATCTGCTACGGACATAGAGATGGCTCCATAGACTGAGCTCTTGAGAATATGTCACGGAACATCTTTTTGTTGGCAAGATAGGGTGAGAGAAAAAAAATAAAGAGATGGAGAGAGAAAGGAAAGGAGGCAAAGAAGGAAAAACATTCGCTAGGCAACATTACGCTGGTTGTCAAAGAAGACGACAGGATATGGAGTCCGAATTTTTGGTTTCTGAGCCGGCTTGTTAGAAATAACGAAACTTTGCGCACAAACCGCAAGAAGAAGAAAAAAACAACCAGAGTCTCGTTTATCAAGAACAGAGAAAATGGTAGAGAAAGAATGGCAGTGAAACACGTGTTTTCCCTAAGGAGCAGCCCGTTCGGCTTCAATCTGACGATAAACAAACATGGTCACGAGGTCTTTTCAGTGACGTCGTCTGACGAGTTGATGCCAAGTTTGTTCTTTTTTCTGAATTTTGATCAATGTCGATGTTGGCGGGGTTATTCGGTGCGCGCATGTAGTGTATTGCTATCAGTGTGGATTTTTAATTTAACAATGTCCCACATGCAAGTCAATAAAAACATTTTTATAAATTCTCATTGTCTCGCTTTTTAGTGTGGTGATCCATATGAATTTTATACTTGTATCTCAGAAAATAAACCTTCATTCCAACTACTAATCTCTGACCAGGACTCAATTTTCGTTTATTGAGAAATTGCATACGTTTTCTTTTTCTTAGCGTATGGCTAAAAAATATTGGCGGATGACCTCTCTCTTTCACTTTTGTTTTTATGTATCTTGGTGAATGTCACCAGCTTCGGAAGTAAAATCTGTCATTTAAGCACAACTTTAGTAGCTGGTGTTGATTTCCCCGAAGTTCTGAATGTGTGTCTGGAGTAATATGCTTACTTTGCTATCATAATATGCTTACATTGCTATCAAGCAATGACAAATGAGCGCAACAAGTGACTAAACATGACGTAACAAAGTATTCTTACTTGCAACACTCTCTTTCAGCGTAAGGGCTAGGGTTATAAAGGATGGTTTACTTTAGTAACGTCCTGGAATCAAGTTTCTTACCCTTATGGCATATCGTGCTAGATAGATATGTGGGGTTAAACGTCCCAAAACCACCATATGATTATGAGAGACGCCGTAGTGGAGGGCTCCGAAAATTGTGACCACCTGGGGTTTTTTAGAGAGCACGCAAATCTGAGCACACGGGCCTACAACAATTCCGCCTCCATCGAAAATGCAGCCGCCGCCGCCGGGATTTGAGCCCGCGACCTGCGGGTCAGCAGCTGAGTACCTTGGCCACTAGACCACCGCGGCGGAGCTGGCATATCGTGCTAAAGTACATCCCTTATTTGTCTAACGCTGTGTTCAACTGACTGAACATGAAAAGGGTAATGAACTTGAGCATGAAGTGAGAACCAATTTTAAGTGCGTAACTTGAATAAAAAAATCACAGCATATCCACGGAGTAAATGATGATGAGTGGGGCAAAGCGTCCGTCAGCATGGCCGTGCTTCCGTACGCCAATTCGTTTTTGCTCCCGACCGTCCGCGCGACCATCCGTCCGCCTGTCCATGCGTCCGTCCATCAGTCCATCCATCCATCTGTCTGTCTGTCTGTGTCTGTCCGTCTGTGTCTGTCCGTCTGTGTCTGTCCGTCTGTGTCTGTTCGTCTGTGTCTGTCCGTCTGTGTCTGTCCGTCTGTGTCCGTCCGTCTGTCTCTGTCCGTCTGTGTCCGTCCGTCTGTCTCTGTCCGTCTGTCTCTGTCCGTCTGTCTCTGTCCGTCTGTCTCTGTCCGTCTGTCTCTGTCAGTCTGTCTGTCTGTCTGTCTGTCTGTTCATGCATCCATCTATCCGTACGTCCGCGCCTCTATCTATCCGTCCGTCTGTCTGCTAGTCTGTCTGTTCGTCCATCCGTGCGTCCATGTAGTAAACACTCTAGGTAACGCCATCACCTATCTCGCATCTCCTACGGCACATACCCGCTATAGAGCGGTTATGTCCCACCAGTGGCTACGCACTACTACATACATACAAGGGATGGACTAGAGCGGGTATGTGCCACCGGCGGCTACGTACTACTGCATACATACAGGGGATGGATAGACCCACGCCTTAGGAAGCTTTGCCCCTAAAGCTCTACGTTTGTGAAGTCTGTATGACAGAGAGTACATACGATTTGCACAACGCGGACGACTCAAAAGCTTTTTTTCTTTTTTTAAGCTTGTTAAAGGTATCATACAATGAGAGTTTAGATGCCTGCTTTTTCGAATGGTCCGGACTCTATGAAAAAATGCACCAGGATTGAAGCGGCGAAAACTTCTGTTTTAGGCCACCTCAGTCGCCGAAAGTTCTGGCGGCGAATAATAAAGACCGTCTATCCCGATGTCCTGGACGCAATTTGTGAAAGTTTATTTTCACGATGGCGTACTGTTCGCTAGACATCTTAGTTAGGGCTCGATGCATGTGCCGAGTGCATAGGAGGCTTTCGGAAATGGCACGTCACCCTACCGGTCACCCTGCTGGTGAGCGGCTTGCTCAAAAATTTCTCCCTTCCATCCCTGTCGACACCAGCAGCACTGTTCCGTCATTAAGTGTTCAAGGCCACCAATCTACGTGGCGCTATTGATCACGTGCCCTGTGCAATACAACTATTTCCATACAGCTGGGGAATCAGGATGGCATTTTTCTAAATGCGCCTCTCCGAGCTTTATGAAAAGCATTTATTTAGGTCGATGCAGAAGCTGTAATGAGGTTGTGAGGAGCGTATAATTCGGACCGAGGTGGAGATCATGTGTCCAATTGGAGATTTATCTTTTCAACTGAACGAAACAAGATTGCTTGCGCGCGCAGATCAAGAACACATCCCAGGAATTTTGTTTTCAGGACCGGAGGGGTTTCACCTAGAACATCAGCATGACAAAACCTTGAGTACGATCTTCTGAAAGGAGCTTCTTATCAATTTTAGTCAACCATCTACGGTTAAAAATATAGCTTGTAAATAAAAATATTTCCTCTCTCTCATAAGAAAGACACTGAATAGAACACAATAAAACGCACAGGATGTTTAGGTTGAGCGAGACATGTTTTATATAACCTACTTCAAAGTTCCCCTATTACTACTTCTCATGGTCGATTTTATTTGTTTGTTTTACTTTGTTGATGCTGCAGTCTGAAAACCAAGCGGTAGGGGCAGAAAAGTACCCTATAGAAAGAAATGAGCTAAAGTCATATAACAGCTACAAGAAATATATATATATATATATATATATATATATATATATATATATATATATATATATATATATATATATATATATATATATATATATATATATATATATATATATATATATATATATATATATAGTTCCACAAAGACGAATAAGTATAGATTTGTAGAAAAATTTAATATTCGATCCTCTCGAAGCAGTTTTATGCACACAAAGCTGAAACAAACACAATTGAGATAAGGAGTTGTCATAACGTAGATAAAATTACGATAATATCAAAGATGTATTTTGCACGAAATTGATTGATATGTGGTGTTTAACGTCCCAAAACCACTATATCATTATGAGAGACGCCGTAGCGGAGGGCTCCGGAAATTTCGATCACCTGGGGTTTCTTAACGTGCACCCAATCTGAGCACACGGGCCTACGACATTTTCGCCTCCTTCGGAAATGCAGCCGCCGAAGCCGGCATTCAATCCCGCGACCTGCGGATCAGCAGCCGAGTACCTCCCCCGCTAGGCCACCGCGGCGGGGCAATTTTCACGAACGACTACAACTGTTTCTAGGAAGTCGGAAAAGCCACGCTGTGGGAAAGATTTGAAAGCAGTGCATTGGTTCGCGGAAATAACAAGCTTTTATCTTTGTTGTTCTTTTTTAAAGGTTCGTTCGTGCAATGTATGGAGTCCGGTCGTAATTGTAACTATGTTTGGTCTGCCGGCAAGAAAAGGGGATGTATAGGAAGAGTTGATATTAAACTTTCTATTGCGGAGCCGAAACGAAACATGAGCCTGGCAAAAGCTCTTGACTGTTTCAAAGGTTGGCCATTGAGTTCGTATCTATCAGTGACGAAGGTGAATCTGGATTGTTATACATTACATTTACTGCTCTCCTGTGGACGATTTTTACTTTATAAACATACTGTCTTGAAATCCAGACCACGCATGCGTGGTCCAGATTATGAAATCCGGGCCACTGATTCGTGCTCTAGATGTTTTTTTTTGTGTTTAGAAAAGGCGTGTATATTTAGGGGTGAAGGTCCTTAATGCGGCACTCGTTCGTCCCTCGTCGTAGTACGTAACATGTCTTACGCTTGGACCTTCAAGGTGGTGCAGGTGGGAGATTGCTCCTGTGCGTTGTTGAACAATTAAAAATTCGCAGCGTGCGCGTTAACAAAAAGCCGAATTCTCCTGTCTCTTATTCCCAATTAGCAGCCATTGGCATGTACATTGAGCCCTATCTGACAAGAAAGGGTTGCTACGTTATACTCGCTGGGCGTAACCTTCTTCGTTTTAGAACGGTTTAGCAAGCGTTGGGCCGAAGTGCCATGAATACAGCAAATTTGTATATACTGTGAACTCGAGGTGGTTAAACGTGGGAAGTAGACACGAAGCGCAAGCCGTAAGAAAGTGTGCGAGTGCCACCTCTCGTTTAGTCTTTGGAATGTTTAGTCTTTGGAAGATGCACCTCCAAAGACGTTTAGTCTTTGGAGGTGCATCTATATGCAGAATATATGATGAAAAGATGCGAGATGGTGGTACTTGAAGTGTTGACTAGATGGACGAACGGACACACAGACAGATGCATGGACGGACGTATAGATGGCTGCATGGACGGATGGACGCATGGATGGACGCAGGGGAGGATGCATGGACGAACGCAGGGACGGACGCACGGATGGACGTGTGAGCGCACGAACAGACGCACGCATGGACGGCCGGAAGGACGCATGAACGGTCACACAGATGAACGCATATATGATGAAAAGATGCGAGATGGTGGTACTTGGAGATGCATGGGCGGACGTACGGATGGCTGCACGGACGGATAGACGTATGGATAGACGTGCGGACGCACGAACAGACGCACGCACGAACGAACGGATGGACGCATAGATGGTCACACAGACTGACGCATGTACGGACGGATGCTTCGCCCCACTCTCCATCATTCACTTCGTGGACTTGCTGTCATTTGTTTCTTCGTTTTACATTTTAATACTTTCTGCCAAAGAAATCATAGTCTCATAGAAGTGGAGCAATAAACGATGTCGATATGACTATTTATGTTATGATAATCGATTTGCTAACCTTGGCGTCTAGGTTTACAAAATTGGGGACTTCGATCAATAGATTTGTATTTAAGATGTTCCTAAATATGAAAAGGAACCGGCATTGCGGAACAATGATTAAGATGCTCGAATTCTGACCCGAAGGTTGAGGGTTCGATTCCGGCCGCGGCGGTCCCATATTGATAGAGGCAAGGTGCCGGAGGCCCGTGTGTTGTGCCACGTTAGTGCACGTTAAAGAACACCACATGGGTAAACACTCCGGAGCCCTCCACTACGGCGTCTCTCACAATCGTATCTTCGATTTGGGGCCCATAAATTATCAACTAGATGTCAAAGAGCAAGTAATATTTGAGATTCAAATAGGAACTTGTTTGCTAAAGTTTAACTTCGTTGACCTAAAGTTGCATCAATTGAACAGGGAGTTTAGGTTGCTCATGCAACTCTCTTGGTCATTTCTGTTTTAAATGCGAAGCATTTCTTAGCGAACTTCGGCGACTTTGAGCGCATCTATCTATCTATCTATCTATCTATCTATCTATCTATCTATCTATCTATCTATCTATCTATCTATCTATCTATCTATCTATCTATCTGTTTATCTAGCCGCCTACGACATTTAGCTCTGCTGGCCGTTTGGATAATGATATCAATACCAAACTTAGTATGATATCACATTACTGTATGGCAAACATAACTCACTAGTTAAAACGTGAAAATGATGACATGTGTGTCATAAATCGTATGATTTGCATGTCATGGTCTTGCTGCTCTTGCGGTGGTTTCGTTCACATGATATGTTGCAAAACTGGTAAAGTATGACATGACTGCTTGGCGAACACAATCGACAAACCCTAACATCAAAATCAAGACATACGTGTCATGTAACAACTTGACTATGACTATATGCCACACTCATGATGTCCTCGCGGCTGTTTCGCTAGCTTTGCATATACCGAATTTGCTATTACGGGACGGGAATGGATGACAAAGGTATGCGACTGGTGAAAACGTGATAGTGATGAGATGCGTGTCATGTAACAAGATGACTACATGCTACACTCATGATGCGCTAGTGGCCGTTTCGCTACCTTCACGTATGCCAAATTTGATATTACGTGACGTCAATGGATGACGGAGGTATGCGACTGGTGCAAACACGATAATCACTAGGTGCGTGTCATGTTTGAACATGACTGAATGTCAAAGTCAAGGCGCCAATGCATTTTGACGTGACCCGACGCGCGTGCGCGCCGGCATTCGTTTCGTCGCGTCACGCCGGCGTTGCCACGCCAGGCGCCGGTCCTGCCATACACTCGCTGGCATGCGTCACGCTGCATTGCTTTGACGCATGCGCGTTTCAGCGCGTCCGGCATCCCTCCGTCACGAAAATAGGCAGACGCTGTGCTGTCTGGGTAACACATCGGCTCAAAATGCAGCATGTCGCATTTCGTGCCGCTTGCGATCGGGCCGCGCACACGGACGCTGGTCGCGCCTGGTGTCTGATTATGGGCCAAACCTCATAAGCGTGAAAATGCACGTGACCGCGACGAGCGACGCGACGTAGATCGTCTTCGCGCAATCAGTCGCTAGCGCAGGCACACCTCATTCACGCGACGGCTTCGGCGATGGAACTTCACTGTTGCTGGCATGAGGCCGTCTACTCGCACCAAGAAAACCGCGTAGTGAGCGTTATGCAATTTAAAAATAAGATATATTGTTGTGCAATGAAACGGAAAGTGTTTATGAATGCTTTAGAGCACTTTTTTATATTCACATGCGTAAACTATGCGTTATTTCTTGTTGCGCATACGTGACTCGGGCAGGGTCACGTGCACCTTTGCAGTCTTTGTCTTTTCCGGTTTTTTTGCTATTGACTGCTTGAGCCCAGCACTTTCGGGCGATGAGCGACGGTTTCCAAATCTGGAGAACCGAGCGATCGTGCGAAAACGGGCACGCGACACGTCGCGCGAACGCCCTGTTTCATCGCTCATAGCACCGCTCGTCGCTGTGGCGTGCATTTTCGCGCTTATGAGGTTTGCTCTTATAGAGAGCTCGCGTTTTGCTAACGTAGCGTCGCTGTGTCCAGCGTTTGTGCGTGTCAACATTCCGTTGTAGTATAATTGGCCCTTTTGATGCGCTCGCGGTCATTTCGCTAGGTCCACATATAATATACCAAATTTGGTGTTACGTGACGTCAATGGACGAGGAAGTACCTCCACATATACTAAATTTGGTATCACGTGACGTGAACAGATGACAAAGGTTAACGACACATCCTAACATGCTCATCAACACCGAAGTCCTTAAATACATTATTTTCCTCCACCTCGTAACGTTGTGCTGACTTTAAGGTGACATATGAACCTTCCTAATTCGTGCTTCGCATATCATCGATTCTCACTGTACTTGGGATCTGCCAATTTTTTCGATTTATTTCAACACGATTTAGCTCCGATTTATTTCAACACGATAAGCACTACTACTGTAAAGTCACGTCTCAATTTCGCGTTATACGAATTTTCACAACGCAGGGATCAGCCATGTTTTTAGGGGCAAATTTCCTTAGGGCGTGGGCTAGTCCCTCGTCATCCATCGTAGCCACCCCTAGTACTCGGAGTGCTCACTGAATGGCCGTTTGACGCTCACTCTACTCCGATGCGTATTCTCTAGTAGATGCGTGCTTTAGTGTGATAGTAGACGGACGGATGGATGGACGTAGGAATAGACAGATAGACAGACAGAATTCAGGGAGGATTCACGAGTTACCGATGTACCTCCGGAGCATCGCTCACTGATCATCATTCACACATGTGGGTATTCTGCCATTCATTTTCTCTTCTTTCGCAGCATTTTCGTGCGACATTCTCAGGCAGAAAACACGTGACCTTTTTGATCATTTGCACGATATTTTTAATTTCCACACAAGCATCATCGCAACACTTGTATGAACACGTTAAATTTGGGCTCTTAATCAAGTGCTTCCTCCAGATATGTCACACAGGCCCGTTATTTGCATTAGAATGCTTGTTTTTTTTTCACAGCAATAAGCTAATCCCCGATATCTACTCCAGGTAGTTGCCTTTTCTTATTTTGAATGAGTGTAATATAGAGGCAATAAATTAAACAACTTTTCTTTACAAAATAATGCAGAGATGAAGAAATTCGTCCTCTCGTTCAAATCTCCGAAACTACAGATTATGACGGCCTAGATTACGACAATATTGGCTAGAACTTCGGTGGGTTGTGGTCGAGGAAACACAATCAAAAGCACCGTTTTTCTCCGTGTAAATAATTACGTCTCATGAGACCACGGTGCTGAAAGGAGAGCTTTGTTAAAAAGAACACATTAGCTGAAAACATGTGGTAACGTTAATCCTTACTTGAGCCGCTTATTATTCATTCTTGCGGTTTTATGTCCCAACACCCCGGTAGGATAAAGACACTGTAGAGGAGGGTTCCGAAAATTGGGACCATGTGAACATGTGGTTCATTACTAAGCACCCAATTATGAGTGAATGGACTTCTAGCGTTATGCATCTATTGGAGTAGAGTTTCTAGCCATTGAACAAGTAAATGCTTTCAATTACAGGGGCTGTATTCACTCGTTGAATATTTGCTTTTGAACCTAATGTTCGCACCGCTAAGGAAATTTTGTTTCATTCTCGCGTGCGTAGTTATAAGTCGGTAATCGTAATCCACACAGTCAAAGCATCCAGCATTTTTAGGTTTCAATAACTTTTGGAAGGAATGGTTAAATTAGGGAGCCTTCGTGTGCGCGCCTCCATGTCTCGGAGGCACCATAGTTAAAATTATCTGGCTGAGCAAAGCCCGGCCGTCGGGAAACAGAACGAAGTTACTCTAGAGAGCTGCTTCGTTGTTAAAGGCAAAACCGCAGACACGTTCGCGTATGGTGGCAACTCCATGACGTGCCCGTATTTTTTTCAGCCAACGTTCCTCAGCATCACCTAGGAATCAAATGATGAAAAAAAAAACTAACGTTTACTGTGGTTTATGATATTTGCTATCACCGCCAGTTCACTCTGTGCAGAACGGGCCGGGAGTGCGAATGACGGAAGTGGCGACGTGTGTTGTGAATGTATTCAGCTATAGAAAAACCCTCGAGCTCCTCGGAACGCGACTCTAGAAACTCATTTTGAACGTTGAATTGCTATTCTTTGTTGCCATCTTGCTTACAATGCTGAAGCTGTCAGGCATTAGTTTTTGTGCATGCTGCTTGCGATGTTCTTTTCTTTCTGTACATCGATTGGCATTGCTTTCTCTAGGATACTTTTATCTTCTACTCCTCCACATGTATAAATTACATAGTGGAGCAGAGTTCCTGCTGCATCGTCAGCACTATCGCTTGTAGTTCACGTTCCTCTTGACTAGCACAGAAAATGGTCACGTTTTAGTGCTAACGCAAGCTTGCTGATTTGCATTCCTTTGTTTACCCAGTCCAATGTCATATTAAGCACACATAAGCCATTCACCAGAGGATTTGAGTGCATTTGTGTTTAAATAAATATTAAAAATAGAAAAACACAGCTAGCGCTGACGTGACCACTCTGGAATACGCACCGTATCCGCACTGATTTTAAAAACAAAAGTTCTTCCGTCCCGAACACTGTCTTAGTTTTTCCTTCCTGTTGTCTACTCGGCACGAAGCAAACCTGCAGATATTATTATGTTTCAACAAGAAATCAACCATTCATGTTTGCGCATTTTCTGACTGCAGAAAACTCCATCAATTGTCAAGCTTCCCCTCCTATTAGAGAGATTAATAAATAGTCTCTGATGTTTCACGTGGAGGGCTCCGGATATTTCGACCACCTTGGGTTTTTTAACGTGCTCCTAAATCTAAGCAGACGGCCCACGAGCATTACCTCCTCCATGGAAAATCCAGCTACCGCTGCCGGGATTCGAATATTCAAATTGTGGTTCAACAATCGAGCCTTTAACCACTAGACCACCGTAGCGGGTGTATTTGAGAAACAATTTTCAACTGAAATTTGAATATTTTCAAGAATGGTAAAATTTATGTTGTTTCCGCTTGTTTGGGAAATCCTTTTTGATGAGTATTGGCTTATTTGCTCGATAGCATTCGGCAACACTGTCAATACCCTCCAATGGGTGCACGCCACGTGCTGAGGTCAAGACAAAGAAGAGGAGCCGAGCACGAGCTGTTGGCGCAAGCACCGCGATTCTTCTGTTGCTTTCAGTCGCCGGCCCTCAGCGTCCGTCGACCTCATTTTCAGGTGCTACTTTCAGGTGCTACGACGTTGTTCTGGAATTGGCCAATCACCTCCTTCCAGAACAGGCCGCCTCCTAGATGGCCACCCTCCAGCGCCAGGGTGACTCCACTGGCCAGGTTCGACATCGTCAACTGCTGCGCCAGCATTTGGCCCAACTCCACCGCGCTGAAAGCCACGCTCAACCAGCTAACGGCCAAGAGGACGAGTGCAGCCAGTGTGGTACCCACGACGAACATCCGGTGGAATTCGTGACGGGACCATTGACGCGGCCTATCGTGGCTCAACTACTCTTCTACATCCCACCTTCGAATGCAGCCGTATACCATCCCGTGCTTCCTCAGTATGAACAATTCGTTCCTGTCGTGCAAGATCATGGTGTGTTCGCGGGGCCAGAATATATTCACTTCGTGGAGTCCTCGACGTTGTGGAACCTCTACGGGAACCAAGGTAGAGGTGAAGGACAGCGTGGCACTGGTGAGCCGCACGAAGGGACCCGTGAGAACGCACCACATCACGCTGTCGGCGCTGAGGAAGATCACAGCGACGTGCACCAGAACACTCGGGCTGAAGATACTATTCAGCACGAGCACTACGGTCAGCTAGTCAAGCTTGGAAACCGTGTTCATTAGAGGCATTCTGCTCGAGTCGACATTTCTGTGCACAGTGCCGTGAGGTTGGTCAAGTTTCGCGAACACTGCACCACAATTATTAACAGTGGTTGAGGGTGCAGTGGCGTCTGCCGTCCGTGCGGTTGCGTGGTGCAGGAAGGGAGAAAGTTCATTTCACCGCAGGAACCAGACTTGTCCAGATCTAGATCCGTGGGGTGACTTTCGCGGCGGCAACCACAGACTAGTCTACCTGGTTGACGCGTCGAGAGCCAAGTCGACTGTGGAGCATCCTCACGATGTTGTCGATGTTGCAGCCTCACAATGTTCTTTGCAGCAGCTGCGTTCATAATTTACTATAATTTATCTCGCTATGTAGTTTCGGAGCTGCGGTACAATTATTTTGTCTTAATTGTAGCCTATATTTACTACACTGTTATAATAAAAGTCTTCACAATTTCGGCTTGGACAACTTTTTTTATGGTAGTTAGAAAGTTGTTAAAAATTTTTGGCATCCTTGAACGTACATTGCATTAGAGAAATGAATTTGATAGTGGGCTTGGTGCATTAACGGAAATAATGTGACGAGATAGCTTGTCGCAATACTTTTGTCCTAGTAACAGCTTCTCTTAATGGCTCTCTTGAATAAATATAAGCCAAGCGGCTGGCGGGACTACCCCAATATGCGTAAAAAAGCAGGAAATGCGAATATTAAACTTCTCGATGTAATCGAAACGCAGCCTGGGTGAGTGCGGTATGTTCGTGCCAAGCACAGGGAAATCTAGTTTAACAGGTGACTGGGCGCGGGAACCTTTTAATAAAGGCGAAGCTTCCGTGGTCTAAGGCAAACTCTCGTCTCTCCGGCGTACCTAGCACCATCTCCCTTGCCATACAATAGATGGCATTGTGTGCATATGTCTTCGGAATGGTATCACTAGATGGCTTTAGTGGTTTTTGTATAGTTGATTTCCTATAGTTTACGGACAAACAGACAGACGCACAGACAGAGACATACTGACAGACGCAAGCACGGACAGATGGACGGACGGGCGGACGCTTCGCCCCGCTCATCATCATTAAATCCGTGGATATGCTCTGAATTTTTTCAACGTACATGTTACTTTAGCTTAACCTGCTAGCCATGTGGCGTAGCTAAAAACTCGTTTGGCCACGTGCGCTTAGTGTCACTGTGTAGGAAAGAGCTAAAATGCCCGGATATTTGAAGATTACACGCAATGTGTCGCTATCGATGTCACCTGGTTCAGCTAAGATTATAATATAATTTTCACAGCAGATCAGACGGGAACCGCAGCGTTCAGCCCATAATGACCGATGACTCATAGTAGATAGTAATGTGCACTAGAGTGACCACCTTTTGCAAAACACATTGAGTACAAACAAAGAATTTCAGAGCCAGCGGCAGCCGAATGGACCTCTCCCCGAGGTCAAACATATAGCTGAACCTTTCTTTTGTACCCTTTTTTTCCATAAACACACTTACGGTGCCATCGTAACTTGTTTGTCGCAGGCTTTTCCTCGATCATTTAATTAGTTCATCTGATCTGAGTTTCCTGACCACAGTGTAATCATGTTTCAAATACGGAGCGTATGTACTAAGGCTTGCTTTTCGTTCATCATGTGAAACTGTAGTTTGCGGATATTTATTTCGTTTCGTCGCTATTGCGGCAAAACTGACTTTTTTTACATTTCCCTTTTAGCGGAATTAGGTTAGGCTGCTGGTCGTCGTGCTTGACCAGCGACTTCATATTAGCTCTCATGTTTCTCCCGCGGTGGCGGGTTTACTCGCTAGCATGCCGTGTGGCCTCTTTAGTTCTTCCTTTCAACGTGTGGCGGCGGCACACTCTGTGTCGCACACCATGTAACTCATTGAACCACATGGTAGCAATGCATGACACACAGACGTATTCGCTGTCATCAACGGTGCCCCTACTTCCCGTACAACTTTGAGACAGAATCAATATTGTCTTCCTCCGTGTGTCTAAGTACCAGTCTCAGCGTCGTTCGAATCTCAGCGTTCTGGTTTTTCGGCGAAGGCAAACAGAAAAAATCTTAAAGGCAAATTTTGGTGAAATATTTTGGTAGAAGTGTGGGGAAACATTAGCTTCGGTGCACATAAGCACTTCGCCTTCATTAGCATAATATATAAGGCTGCTTGTGCTCATTATGTCTATGGTTCACTTTTACTGGGACTTCAAAAACGTTAAGCAACAATAGAATACCACGTAATCGGCAACGTAAGCAACTTACACAGCATACAGGCACAGGTTATCGCATACTTAGGTAGTTTCCTCAATGATCCATGCAGGGTGACGATATGTCGAATTAGTTAGAAAGTCGGCAGCTTAAGATATAAACGGCGGGACATTTAAGGATAATGGTGGTGTTTATTATTGACAAAACAAAAATACAAAAAAAATGTCTCGCTAGCTGTCTGGAATGCCATGAAGTAACCTATTCTAATCTCGCATTGACGCCCACGTGTAAGTAATCGACAGGTCGCGCTACTATACCCCACGTGCGTAGATGATAACATAACTCTTTTTTCTGCTGCAGTACGCTATTTCAGGTAATTGTGAGCGTTCGTGTTGTCCTGTTGTAATGTATCAAGGCAGCCACAAGTCTGACCATCTCATTGGACGTGGGTCGTCGAAGCATAGGTGACAGAACCACGACTTTGTGAAGGGGAAGAATACGGTGGAAAGGAAAGCGTCTAGAAGCAGAGCTTTGCGTATTAGGCAAATCTTGCACGTCGAGTTCCTATACGCTTCAGGTGGCGTGTGAGGAGCTGGTATAGAGGTCGAAGCGAGTACTAATATCTTTCTGCCTCCGGGTCCACCGCGAAGCTCCGATGAGATAGGCGTGCGACGTGATCTGGAATTCCCCAGGTGTAGCGGATGGGCTGATTTTCGGCACTGCGCCAGGGATTCCCGTAGTACTGCTGTGTAGGCGAAAATGGCATGGTGGACCGTCTTTCAGGTTGCGGAGGCGACACTAGCGAACGACGCGGTGGCCTCGCAGCAGCAGCATAATAAGTCAGAGGCGCCGCGACAGGTGTTGGTGGAGAGGCAGACAACAACAAAACCTCGTACACCTGCTCCTGAATAGCCTGTCTTATCGTTGGCGCTAGGCAGTTCATGGCTACTTCGCTGGTAGGCTAATGCGACGGGCTAGAAAGCCACCGAGCCACTTCATTGCTTACATACTCCTTAATCTCCGCCAGTAAGTGCAGGTAGTAGACCACAGGCAATTATTACCTCAGAGAACTAAATGTCTGTGGTTTACTATTTGCAGTTTTTACTTCGGCAGTGAATGTTGTGACAGCACTTTACTACGTCAAGATTTAGTAGGTAGCACTAACACTTTTCTAAGAGTGTATGTGATATGCACTATGAAGATAATGACATTCATAAAAAAACAACGGCCTGGAAGACATTGTGAATTCGTGGTGAGAATATTTTAGTGTAGATACGAAAACGACCAAGTCATTTCAGACGAAGAGGATGGAGACAAAGATGGAAGAACCGGGAGTTAAGCCCGCTAAAATGAAGCCGAATCATGTAAGACACAGCCCTGTTGTCTTCATGAAATGATGTCGGAGGAGGTTCTGAGGGCGTGCTAGGCATCCTTTGCTAATCTTCACTAAATGGGATCGTTAATCATCTTCAATCGACGCAACTTAACTCCGTAAGCCTCGTTTTAAACTCGAACGTTACTTAACGTCCTCGATAGAATACTGTTGACTCCGGCTGTAATCGAAATAATGCAACTCAGTAAGGAGTTTTCTCATCTATAGGTACGTATTGCGACGTCGTTGGAGTCTAAAATGTAACATTCATCGTTGGCGCAGAGCTTGGACGTTGAGCCTCTGATAAATGAGATATTGATTACCCCGTCAAACTGCGCAACATTGAAGGAAGGTTGCCGGTGAGCAACCACGCAGTGGGAGCCCCGATGGTAACGCGTGATTCGTGTTTGCGCAAGCAGTCGGTTACATTGAGCGTGATTTCCTAGCGACCTCACCAATCTGCTTGAACGGCGCAAACGTTGCGGGTCACTGGTTTGTACAATTAGCAGGTGACGTATTCGCTGGCCTCTTCCAGCATCGCTATCAGGAGGCGTGCGTTCGCGAAATTTGCGTTATGTCGTCGAATAACGTGTGAGTTGAAGGTGGGAGTGCATAACGTCGCGGTCAATTTGTGTTAACCATGCCTACCTACAGAATTTTGATATTGAGTACAGACAAGTGAAAAAGATGCCCGTGCGCTTCATTATTCATTAGTTTTGGGATGTCTGTACGTGCGTTCTAAGTTTATTTTTACGATTCCTGATATTGGACCATTTTGTTCTTTTTTATTGACGTCAGTATTCGGCTCTTAATTCGCTTGGCGTTCACTTTACCAGTATAATAGATATTGAAAGTGAAGCTGCTGTGAATTAAAGGTTTAGTCCGTGCAGTACGTGACCTATTAAACCCAGCAAGTGTATAAAAAGGCAGCTTGCTCTTACAATTAAAGTCCCTGGCTCTCAAAATCTGATGGCAGGTGAGACAAAAAACAAACTAAAGAACGCCTACTTTTACTTGCGAAGAAGTAACAGCAGCATGGTTAAGGAAACATGATGAAATGCGGAATTACCAGTATGTGTTGAAGCTGCCATAGGTGAATCTTAACGCACTACACAAACACAACGCGGCATGGACAAAAAGAAAACAGAAAGAAAGTTATACTTTGCAAATAAAGGTGCAGCTCTGAAAATTTCCACCAATTTCCCTAGCCATGCGAACAAACTTGTCTGTCCTCACCATGTTTTGTTCTTCGAATAGGTGAATATTATTATACCAGAACATTGCACACCTGTTTCTGAGTGTACATAAGCAAATATAGAATTGGCGCTTTTCGAGAGTTTGAAAATTTCCTTTAAAGGTCATTTTTTATCAACACAAAAAATAGAGGCAAGGGAGCTGATAGTGAAGGCACGCGAAGTGTGGGCAGGGAAAAAAAGAAAAACTAATTCATTAAATAGGACATACGTGATCCATGGTGTGTGGCAAGCAAAAGAGGCCGCCACGGCAGCTAAAAATTAAATGAAGAAAAAATATGACTGCAGGATGAGGAAATGAAAGAAAATTTAAACGGTTTACTACACAAAATAAGAAAGAACTGCATAGCGCGCAAGAGCACACCGAGTGTACAAATTTCTTTGAGGCCACTTCTGCGTCGTGTAACTTAAGCATTACATGAGTACTGCTCGCTTGAATGCACTTCTGACTAGTCTGTGACGCAAGCGCGAAGTTGAGGCAGGCGCCGCTAAACAAGCTGCCTCCGAGCTCCATATGACTGCCTCCACACGCGTAAGGGTATCCACAAAGAACATATTCGAGGCCACCTGCTAAGGAGCTGGTAAGCATAAAGAAAGGCTTGAGCTGTCACCCTCTAATTGAGAGACCAGTCGCCATGACTTGAAGCACAGTCGCGCGTGATATGAAGGCTATTGCAAGAGCGTCGACCCACCTTCACTAGAATAAACTCAGTGCCAAAGCTCCGCCGGAGAGGTGGGTCGCGTGATGGTCGCGAAAACTATCGTGGCGCTGTATTCAGATTTTGCTCCCGCACAGGTTCTGTCTGGCCTGGCAGATTCTGTCCGGCCTTGCATTACCCGAGAGTTCAAGTTGTCAAGCAAATAAGAAGTATCAATCAATTTTATAAATATTACATGCGACAGCATTCGCCAGATATGGTGCAGATGCCGCCGCTGGGTATTGTGTGTATATTCATTCATTCATTTGTGGGGTTTAACGTCCCAAAACCACCATATGATTATGAGAGACGCCGTAGTGGAGGGCTCCTGAAATTTCGACCACCTGGGGTTCTTTAACGTGCACCCAAATCTGAGCACACGGGCCTACAACATTTCCGCCTCCATCGGAAATGCAGCCGCCGCAGCCGGGATTTGAACCCGCGACCTGCGGGTCAGTAGCCGAGTACCTTAGCCACTAGACCACCGCGGCGGGGCTATTGTGTGTATATTGTGCGAGAACAATTACAAAACAGTTACAAACACTACTATTACAAAACTTGGAGGACACTTGAGCTTTGCCTTCAAGAGTACAACGTGATAGCGTAGCAGGGCTTTCTGCGAATCACCTTCTCTATTATTAGCCTAGCTTCGGTCTCGGTGCATCCCTCAACGGTGCCGTGGGGAAACGGTGCCGCACAGTCATTCGGTGCCGGGGGGGAACGAATGACTGTGCGCGCAACACTGACTGGCCGTTTCAAAGTATTGTAGAATGTATACTGCAAGTGCAACGCTTAAGTGCCAATAACGCCTTAATTGTTCTTTTTGCGAATCATACAGGAGCCCACTGCACGTTCGTAAGGCAACGCGTGAACGTTTGAGCACTCTACAGTTGGTGGGTCTTTCAAATATTTCAAATAACCACTCGTAGAGCGTTTCACATGTTTTGACGCCTGGTGCGATTCTACGCTTCTACACGTTAATATTGCGTGCGTTAGATTCCGTCTCCTACATGTAGGAAGGAATTGTAAACACGCACCTTTTTTTTATATCTACAATAATAATGAGAACTTGTACTGTATGGTATATATATATATATATATATATATATATATATATATATATATATATATATATATATATATATATATATATATATATATATATATATATATATATATATTTATTGAGCGAGGTAAAGGTAAGGTAAGGTGAAGTGAGTGTAAAGAAACAAAAAACAAATAGAAAAAATAAAAAATTCAAAGGTACGTGGTGCAGTTTATATGCTCCTGGTATCAAAGGACGGAATCAGTTACAGAAGTTCTCCATTCTTCTGGCCTCGATTTGTTAGAAACGCGCAGACAGAAAAATCGTCTGAAACTATTATTTCAAATTCTAAATGGCCAAATAAATATTAGCAAGGAAGTATACTTACTGCCACCAGGTAAAAAGAGCTCAACAAACAACCACAACAGGGCCATTCAAACGTACATGACTCGTACGGATAGTTTCAAATACTCCTCTTTTCCTAATACAATTGAAATGTGGAGTGAATTGCCGGTGAGTGTGGTTGACCAGAACGATTTGTCGAAATTTGAACAGACCTTGGATGATTATCTGTACAATAGGAGCGTTTGATCTTGATCCATCCTGTATTTGTGTATTTGCTAATAATGTTCTTTTTGCTATAATGTTTTGTTATGTTACCCTCTCTGTAAGGACTCTCGCATGAGAGTTGACAGTATTGTTAAATATATATCGAATCAGTTTCGACAATTTGCCTGCTTCTCTGGTAGAACACCTCATTGCCACGAAGACAGTCTGGGTTCACTTCTCACTCATACTGAAGTTTTTTATTATTTATTTTATTGGCAGCTTTTCTTATTTTCTGTCATGAAGAAGGTGATGTTTTTTCGTTCACAACTGGAGACGCCGACAGCCGAATTTCTGCTAAACATGCTATTTAACGCTATCGCGTTCAAATATTTTACAGTGCAGGATAATAAGTATAAGTGAACGGACAGTCGTCTATTCGACATCGTAATTTGAGAGCACGATCAAGGCCTTCGCTGAAAGGCAGTTCTGGCCTGCAACAAAAACAACCTTGGAAAGGGACCGGACGAGCAAAACAAGCTCAGAACATGTTACTGTAGTCGAGGTTTCAAGTCTAACAGGGTAAAATGAATCATTTGCCTGACACAACTTGTTCTACATTGGGGTATAAACTAATTATCGCTCGCCGGGAAAGGCCTCCAATGAAGTTGGCACCGAAGCGATCCGGAAAGTGATTCAGCAAATGCGATGACATGACTGAACGTGATTCATATTGCTACGGTATGAGCCGGGCTGTAGTATGTGCCGGGTAGGTAGAAGAGGAAGACGACGTTGTCTGGAGCGGCCGGAGGACTCCATCTTCACCGCGACTGCCGAACTTCATCCTCACCCTGTAAATAAATCCACCTATCCTTTAATTCAACCGTAACAGTTTTGTGGTGGAGGTGCTGGGCAATCATCCAAGCAACACGACGCTTCAAGCGCCTGATCTACGACGAAGCCGCCGCCTTGCTGGACTGCCCCCGTTACCACTGGCAGCTGAGATGTCTCACGGCGAAGAAGGAAACCGATCCCCGCAGCTGCAGACCTTCTACCAGTCCCAGCGGCACCGCTAGTACCAGGTTCGCGTGCGGCTGGTCCCTGGTTACGTCAGGATCTGATAGTGCCTAGCACATTCGGTGGCGAATCTGGCGAGGACGGGGATGCCTGGCTCACACACTACAAACGGGTGAGAAAATACTACCAGTGGGACGCGGTGACCCAGCTGACCAATGTAGTATTTTGCTTAACGGACACAGCACTCGTGTGGTGCGAGAACCACGAAGATGCTCTCACGTCATGGGATTGCTTAGTTTCCGAAATAAGAGCGTGCTTCGGAGACTCCGTAGCTAAGAGAAAGCAGGCGGAACAAACGTTACTGCAGAGAGCTCAGATCCCAGGAGAGACGTGCACTACTTATGTCGAGGCAATCTTGAAGCTCTGCAAGATTGTCAACCCTTCTATGTCAGAGGAAGACAAAGTCCGCCTCCTGCTGACGGGCATTGCCGAGGACGTGTATCAGTTCCTCATTAGCAAAGACAGCCTTGCTACGGTAACCGACGTCATAAGCCACTGTCGCACATTCGAGACCCTGAACATGCGACGTATCACCCCCAAGTTCGGTCGCCTACCGAATGTAACCACCGTGGCAAGTGTTGACAAATACACGCCGCTTGATCTCGCGTCGATAATACGCCAGATCATTCGAGAAGAGCTCACTCGACACGCTCGCCCGACGCCGTACGAAGCTACATCCGCACTGCCTCCCTCTCGCCCTTCCGTGTCAATTGCCGCAGCAGGCAACGATGACTGCAACTACAGGCCGCCCTCACCACAGAGGTCACAGCACAATAACTACCCGCTGCCGAGGTACGAAGACCGCTTCAGTTACCCCCATCAGCCAGCCAACAACTATTACGACTCGAACGAAGATGTACCCGTACCACCACCACGTCAGCGCAATGCCTTCCAGGAGAGTACAATGCATACCGCCAAGCCCCTGTGTGCTACCGCTGCGGTATCACCAGGCATATAGCTCGGTTCTGTCGTCGACAGAGAAAGCCGACATCCCGATATCGTTCCCTATCAGAGGTCCCGCCAGCGGGCACTGGTCACAACAACGGTCATTGGCCCACCTATTCCAGGAGTACCTCACGGCGGGAAAATCACCGTGGTAGTTCTCCCACTTCTGACCGTAGTTTGACGCCTCCATCTGGCCGACTGCATCGTTCCTCTTCGCCGGGACGACGCCTGTCATCACCGCCACCACCGAGAAACTAGCCAGCGCGACCGATGGAGGTGAGGTCGCACAACAGGGTTTGCCCCAGATGCCTCCGCATGTTATAATGTCCAAGAAAAAGATACGTGTGGAAATAGATGGCTTTTGTACAAGTGCGTTGGTGGACACCGGTGCTACGATATCAGTTATGAGTCTTTCTTTCAAAAGTCGCATCGGCCGCAAAGTTATGTTTTCTTGGGGCGAATCAACAAGGTTTCGTGGTGTTGGTGGGGAAGTACTTCATCCTGTCAGAGTTTGTGCCGTCAATGTCTTATTGGCAGGAAAGGTGTTCCCAACAGAGTTTCTTGTGCTGCAACGTTGTACCCACGATGTGATTCTCGGTCTTGACTTTATCCTAGGATGTGGCGCTTTCGTCGACTGTAGAAGGAGTGAACTTTCTGTCAGCGGTGACATTGTTCCTGCCCTCGTCAATGAGGCGCCGAAGGCCACGAAGGACGCTCTCATTGTTTCTGATGAGCTGACAGTGCCGCCATGGTCAATGAGGTCAGTTGCAGCGTTCGCCCCAGAATCTGCCACATATTTTGACGCCATCGTTCAACCTACCATCGTTCAATGTGCCAAGAAAGGCATACTCGTCCCTCGTTGTTTGGTATCTGTTAATCAAGGAGCAACCTTTCTGTGGGCACTGAACTGTTCGCCAATGCCGGTTGTGCTCCCTCGAGGAATGAAGCTTGGCGTCTTCGATGATCCACTGAAGGTTCTGTAGCGGTCGTTAACAACGATGAAAGCGAGAAAAGTACACTCTCTGGCAAGCGCAGTTGCTCTTACGAGTCGCAGACGATGGATATGGCTGTACCCTTTAGATCAGGCGGTGGCTAGCGCCACCAAGCCGTTATACTTAATGAACCGAAAACTAAATTTATTTTTTTTCTTTAAAAAGTGAGTGTGAGGATTCGTACTTTGCAGTGAAGAGTTTAATTTTCACTCGTGCCTTGACTTTAGCCACCAATCAGATAACCTCCTTCTAGTTAAGTCTACCCGCTTAAAGTCTATTTTGCCTTCCCGGTCCCTAAACCCCAGTGCTTTGAAAAACTATGCGCCACCATCCTGAACTATGGGATGAAGCCCTTTACAGAACATTATCAAGTGTTCGGCAGTTTCTTCTTCTTCTCCACACGCACTGTATACTGTGTCTACCCCTTCGTATTTGGCCCGATATGTATTGGTTCGCAGTACTCCCGTCCTGGCCTCAAACAGTAGAGAACTACCTCGAGTATTATCGTAAATCCTTTCCTTGGCAATTTCCTGCTTAAAAGTTCGATAGATCTTTAGTGCGGCCTTCTTAATCATGCCCATTCTCCACATGTCAGTATCCGTTTCCTTCACTTTCTTCTTAACCGATAGTTCTTTTTAGTTTGGCGACCTGCTGTTTTCTAAGTATTTACCAGTCAATTTCCTGGTTCGCTTCCTCCATTTTGTATCGACGTTCTTCTTGTAGAAAGAGCTGAAAACCTTCCTAGCCCAATGCTCATCCCCCATTTCTCTCAATCGCTTCTCAAATTTTATCTTGCTGCTAGCTTCCCTGCCCTCAAATGATGTCCATCCCATACCACCTCGTACTCCCTGATTTGGTGTATTCCCGTGAGCTCCTAAAGCAAGCCTACCTATTCCACGTTGCTTAATTTCTAATCTTGCTTGAACTTCTGATCTCATGCACAAGAGCGCATTCCCGACCCTAGGCATGATTAGCGCCACTTTGCGGTCACACGAGCAGCAGACGTTACGCCATCTGTTGAGGCGACATGCTTCTGTGTGACTTTTGTCAAGAGGAGAAGCCTCTACCTTTACCATGTTCTCGCGCTCACCATAGGACTGACACCAGCACTGCCCATCCGATCCGACAAAAGCCTTACCGAGTGTCGTCGTCAGAACAAAAAGTTATTGCCTACCAGGTTCAGGAAATGCTGAAGAAGGGTGTTATTTAAGAGTCGTGTAGCCCGTGGGCAGCACCGGTCATTTTGGTTAAGAAGAGAGATGGTACCTGGCGGTTCTGCGTTGATTACAGAAGACTCAACGCCGTGACCAAAAAAGATGTATATCCGATGCCTAAGATTGGCGATGTTATTGACTGCTTACACTCGGCTTCGTACTTTTCTTCAATAGACCTACAATCAGGATATTGGCAGATACCTATGCACCCTTCAGACTAGGAGAAGACCGCATTCGTGACGCCTGATGGACTGTACCAATTCAATATGATGCCGTTTGGGCTTTGCAACGCCACCGCCACTTTTGAAAGGTTTATGGACTGTGTCCTTCGTGGTCTTAAATGGGAGGTGTGCTTGTGCTACCTGGATGACGTCGTCATTTTTGGACGTACTTTTCAAGAGCACAACGTCCGTTTAATTCTTGTTTTAGACTGTGTCGGAAAGGCTGGCTTGATTTTGAACTCTAAGAAGTGCTGGCTTGGTGAACGACAAGCTTTAGTCCTTGGTCACCTAGTTGACAAAGATGGCGTCAGGCCGGATCCCCGCAAAATCGAAGCAGTGGCACATTCAAACCACCCCAGACACTGATGGATCTTCGCATCTTCTTGGGCCTATGTTCCTACTTTCGTCACTTTGTGCCCCGATTCGCGGAAGTAGTACACCCACTGAAGAGCTTGTTGCGAAAGACAGCCCATTCGAATGGACACCTGATTTTGATGCCGCGTTTTCTGAACCGAAATTTCCACTAACATCTGAGCCTATTCTTCGTCATTTTGATCCTTCTGCTCCTACAGAAGTGCACAATGACGCAAGTGGAATTGGCATCGGAAGTGTGCTTGTTCAGCGCCATGATAATGCAGAGCATGTTGTTGCTTATACGAGTCGATCTCTAAGCAAGGCTGAAATAGCTATACGGTGACAGAGCAAGAATGTTTAGCGGCTGTATTCGTCATTCAGAAGTTTCGATGTTACCTCTACGGTCGTCCATTCACGATTGTGACAGACCATCATTCATTATGTTGGCTTGTTACCCTCCGAGACCCTTCTGGCCGCCTTCCTCGATGGACTTTCCGCCTTCAAGAATTTGACTTCAGCGTTTCGTACAGAAGTAGACGACGTCAATCGGACGCTGATTGCCTTTCTCGCCTACCTATGACCACGACGGAGGACAGCTGTTTTGCTGCGGTCTCTCAGACGTTTCCTGACGCCAATATCTTCAAACGAGAACAATTTATCTTTATCTTATCTTTATCTTTATTTATCTTTCGACCCTTTGTTCGTTTACGCTCGGAATCTCAAAGGCAGTGGTCGCTTTCGTATTCATGATGGACTGTTGTGCAAAACGAATTACTCAGCAACCGGCGCACGTTATTTACTGGTTGTACCTCAAAGTCTTCGATGCGACGTTCTCCATACTATGCACGATGATCCAATTTCAGGACACCTTGGGTTCATTTGCACCCTGCATCGAGTGCAGCAGCGTTTTTACTGGCCTCGAACGCGAGATTTTACGAAACAATACGTCTCGAGCTGCGAGAACTGCCAGCGTAACAAACGACCTACCAGTGCACCGCACGGCCTTCTTCACCCCGTAGAACCGCCTACTACGCCTTTCGAGCAAGTGGCCATCCACCTATTGGGCCCGTTTCCACGATCTTCGAATAACAACCACTGGATAATAGTGTGCGTCGATCACCTTACCAGATACGCCGAAACCGCTGCGATACCATCTTCTACAGCTGATGGCGTCGCTGCCTTTTTGTTACGCTCCGTTGTTCTTCGCCATGGTCCACCTCAAGTAATCATCAGTGGCCGTGGTAGCCAATTCATCGCGGACGCTGTAGCAGAATTGCTTCGCCTGTGCACTTCACAGTTCAGACATTAAACACCATACCATCCCCAAACGAATGGTCTTGTAGAACGTACCAATCGAACTCTTACTAACAAGCTCGCAATTTACGTCGCGTCCAATCACAAAAACTGGGATGAGATCTTGCCATTTATTACTTATGCATACAATACAGCGAAGCACGAGACCACGGACTTCACGCCCTTTTACCTGCTCTACGCTCGATCACTACGCAGCTCCCTTGATACAATCCTCCCATTTAAGCTCCATACCGATAAGTCCATGGCCGAAACATTGCGCCGGGCTGAAGAAGCCCGCCAAATTGCTCGCTTGCGCACACTGCCATCACAAGATCGCTCCAAGCAACGATACGATCAACGCCATGATGCAATTTCATTCCGCAAAAGTGAATTCGTGTGGTTGTGGACCCCCCAACAAAAACCTGGTTTATGTCAGAAGTTTTTACCGCAGTACACAGGCCTCTACGTCATTGTAGATCGCTTGACTGACTTGACGTACGTTGTGGCACGCTTGACGACACCTTCTCGTCTGTCAAATCGAACGCAGTTGGTGCACGTTGCTCGCCTCAAGAAGTTTCATCCCTCCAGTGACATAAACCCGCCAAGCGGGCTTCGTCTGTGAACCGGAGATTGCTATGGTATGAGCCGGGCTGTAGTATGTGCCGGGTAGGTAGAAGAGGAAGACGACGTTGTCTGGTGCGGCCGGACGACTCCATCTTTACAGCGACTGCCGAACTTCATCCTCACCATGTAAATGAATCCACCTATCCTTTAATTCAGCCGTAACAATATTTACAGGTGTCTCCTCTTCTGTCGTTACACGGTATACCGCATTGCGAAAAGCGCAAGAAATATTTGATTGTGCGTGCATTTGGTGAAGAAGAATAGTACCAATATGAATTAAAATTGAATTACTATAGCATGGCAAAAATATTTGCTTTGTAAGTACAAAAAGGTGGTCATTCCGAAACATTGAATAGCTCCTTTCATCATCCTGAGCACCATGCACGTCTCGATTTAGAAAGTCATGCATGATCACGTCTGCCACATGAAAGAATAAAAAACAACAACAACGTGTTTCTCCCGAGCAGGAATGATCGAGGCACGTAAAAGATGCATATACACAAAAAGGGCACTACGCCGGGACAGCGTGTTCTGGTCGACCACGCTGGCGGATTAATTAGGGAAGCCGCACGGCTCCTGCGTTCAGGCGACACCTGCTCCTCGCGTCCAGACTTTCGCAGAGGCATGATGTGCTTCACTCATTATCAAAGTAACTACGCGACGTTATTGCACATATTATGTTTGCGATACTAATAACAATAAAAAGCCCTTTACACTTGAAACTCCTTTCTACACCAATCCAAGGTAGTGTGGGGAAATATAGAATTACTATGTGAGATCATCGACTTTCATGCAAATATTAGCAGTAAACATTTCTTGCTTGTGTATATGTGACTGCATTCGCGTGGGCTTGAATAAGATTTGCCTTGTAACTTGTATTGTGTCTTTATTTTTATTATTCTCGTTCTTTTAATTTCGTGATCTTGTCACATAGTCAAAGCTGTTTGCAAGTTCAGACAAGTGGTCAAACTCAAATGGATGCTTCAAACCATAGAAATTCTGTTGCTAGAAAAGAATTTTTTCTCATGAGAGCAACGGATGTTAGTGCTTACACAGATCAGTTTGCTTTTGAATACGATGCACAGATGGGCCGTGTTTCTGCTATATACAGTCAATATGAATTTAACTTTGGAACGTTGCCTCTCAGCCCAAGTCATCTTTTGTCCAGCCGCTATTGATCACTGCATTATGCTCGCCTTTATTCTTCTTCGTCTTGAAAAGCCTCCCCTCCTCTTTTATTGTGTGATCTGATACTTTGTCAAACTTTGCTCGAATATAGGATACTTTGCTCGAATATAGGAACGTGCACCCGCAGAAAGTACAAAAGTTATGCATTGAATTTCAAAGTACGTGCATTGAATTTCAAGCATGGATATTACTCAGATGGTGGGTGGCCATCCCTTCTCTCTAGTAAGGCAAAAAAATTCTGATCTCTTGCTGACATCCGAGCCACATGACTGGAATGGATCACACAATCATTCGTTCTGTGTAAACTGCCGCGGATTTTACGCCCCCCATATCTATTGTCAGCGCTCATACAGACAACGTATTGAAAGCCTCCCATGTGGGTGATTCGCAGAGACAAATTATTGGAGGACAGTACTCCCTTGTTCACAGAATTGAGTCAAGAGCTGAAATTTTAATGTGCACAATACAATCGTTTGCCGATTGAACACGGCAGTTTTTTTAAATACGAAGCATTTCTTCGTGAACTTCGGTGATTCAGAGCGTATCTATCTATCAATCTATCTATCTATCTATCTATCTATCTATCTATCTATCTATCTATCTATCTATCTATCTATCTATCATCTATCTATCATCTATCTATCATCTATCTATCTATCATCTATCACCTATCTATCCAGCCGCCTACGACTTTTAGCTCTCCTGGCCGTTTCGATATTGGTACCAATACCAAACTTTGTATGGCATACCATAACTGTATGACGAGAATATTTGATTAGTAATAACATCAAACTCATGATATGTATGTCACGAATGCTATGACTTAGATTTCGTGGTCTTGCTGCTCTTGCGGTGGTCTCGTCCACATGACATGTTGCAAAACTGGTAGGGAATGACATGATCTCATGGTGAACACAAGCGACACACCCTAACGTGAAAATTACGACATGCGTGTCATGTAACAACATGAGTACATGCCCCGCTCATGATGCGCTTGCGGCAGTTTCACTAGCGTAAAATAAACAAAATTTGGTGTTACGGTACGTCAATGGATGACCAAAGTATGTGACTGGTGCGAACATGATAATGATGAGATGTGTGTCATGTAACAACATGACTACATGCCACGCTCATGATGGCCTGGCGGCCGTTTCGCTAGCTTCACTTCGCCCCGCCGTGGTGGTCTAGTGTCTTAGGTACTGGGCTGCTGACCCGCGGCTCGCAGGTTCGAATCTTGTCGGCAGCGGCTGCATTTCCGATGGAGGAGGAAATGTTGTAGGCCCGTGTGCTCAGATTCGGGCGCATGTTAAAGAACCCCAGGGGGTCTTCACCAGGGGGTTTTCAGTGTACACCCCACTCGCATGGGTGTAGCTTCATCCAACACCCACAGCTTAGGGGTGTTTATAAACACCTAATAAAGTAGGGTTTAATGTTTATTTACACCCTACGGTTTCAGGGTGTTTTTAAACACCTTATTGTTTAGGGTGTTCTTGGACACCCTAAAAGGGTGTTGCCCGTAAGACAAAACAAATACACCCTTACGGGTGTAAAACGTTTTAGAGTGAAAGGTTTCAGCCACTCTGCACATGACGCCGTTGCACACATGTGTTCGTATCTGCTTATCGCCGCTGATACAATCAATGTGGCTTTTATACTCCGGAGCTCGTAACTTACCAGGCCACTTAAAAGGGCCCTCTAACGCTTGAAAGCATCGGTGCCGACTGCGTAACTTGTAGTATCACTCACCAGAACGATACTTCAAGCGGAAATAACGCCGGAAGGATGCTGCCATGTGATTGGATAAATGTAAAGTTAAATGTGATCGCGTCATTGCATAAAAATAGAGATTATTATTGCATTTAGTTTTTCATTAGCATGATTTTTCACTCAAAACAACAGAGAAGAAAGCTCTCCGACTTTTACAGCTTGAAAACTGCAAAGCTGGTCAAAGAATGCGCCGAACACCATGTACTGGAGGAAACGCGCCGGCGTGACTCCAGGTGCCGTTATTTGAAGAAACTTAAAAATGTGAGATCGTTGATATATAAACGTCTTTGCAAAATAAAAGCTCAGTAAAGCTGCAAAACATTATAGAAGCGTTCGCGAACTGGCTCGTTTCGCACGTGTCATTCCCTCTTCAAGTACCGCATTGTTTGTAACCATAGCAATGGCATCCTTAATATGCTGGACGTAACAGTCAATATGTCATGCGAGCTTCCTGTATGTTAGGGCTTTCATGTCGTTTCATTGGGCCCCCTTCCGACGCCAGAGAGCCAGGGAAACATGGTATGGTTAGCCCGCGAAAATCGAGTTGAGGGTAAGCATCCATTTCATTGCATTTTGATATCTCTACGCTGAATAACTTTGCAATGCGTGACACTATCGCTGCCGTTCTTGCAGCACTTATCTCTCAAGCCGTCAGTGTATGCGACCAGCCAGAAAAACATGTAAAACTATGAAGTCGGGAAAAGGGTTAGACGGCCCCTTTAATAAGCTTGAAAAGCAATGTCGAGCAGTACCACTGCGCTAGCAACAACTGGCAGCATCCACGATGCATTCTTTCGCAACAACGCTTGGAATGCATCTGCGGTGCGTCACAATGTAGCTTTTGCTGACTAGCAGTTATCCGGCCGAATAAGGAGCCCACGTGCCGACGTGTCGTTGCCACCATCGCTGCCAAATATGGCAACAAGGGCGACAACCACCTTCACCCGGATACCGTCTATCCCCACTAAAGTACGGCCGGGCGAGCCTCCCTCCCGAACTTGAGCTTGGGTTCCTTATATGTCGTGTAATCGCAACAAATACAAACCTAAATGAACAACTTGAGAAACAGCATTTTATTGAAGAGCGGTGAGTGGCCTCGGCTGTACAAATACGTAGCACGTTGATGGATGTTCGCAAACAGCACAAAGGGACGACCGATGAGTGCATTTGGTCTCCACTTCACTCTGTTGCATAACAATGAGTGCGATTTCTCGACTCACACACCTCGGAGAATCCTCAGTGACAGTAAAGGAATAAAAAATGAAAAAGAACACTAATACGCACTTTTTCGTCGCAACACTAGCATAGACTTGGCGTGGGTAAACACACTTACCAAGCAAATGTAGAACAGATCTCGTTAGTGCGTACAGTAACATGTTAAACTCGGGTCCTGCAAGGCCTATCACTACGGCAGCCGAGAAAAAAACATTCTTTAGTTCTTGCGCCAACGACGTAACTCTCATTCCATCACGCAACCTCTCGCATATTGTATTACGTGTGTGTTTTTCTTCGTTCCAGTCAAGATGACATTGAAGCAATGTGTCGTTCTTTCTTTCATGAGCGAGAAAGTGCGTTTGCATCACACGTTGCCGGGAAGGGGGGAGGGCAAAGTAGGAGACCTAGAATAAGTTTAGCCCGGGGGGGGGGGGGGGAACTACAAACAACTACAACCTGTTCTAAAGGTACGAGGAGAACTTCCAAGCAGGCGCACTATAGTGAACGCATGATCTGCACTCGCCCACGCTCGATCCTTACGTTGTTTATCGAGCAAGCGCATTTCTGAAGCGTATACGGAGTGATCGTTGCGTCACTGGCACGAAAGAAGCTTTTTCTCTCGTACACGGAATTCTTGTAGGCATTTCCTCGCCATTTCGTAACCCTGTTTATGAACCATTGGTAGCTTATGCTCATCTGTAGCTCCAAGTTCGGTACTTTACTTAATGAAAGGAATGGCGTATTAAACCAGCATGCAGAGGAACAAGCCTTAGAACAGCAAGTTATTGCGCACACCGAGCTTGAAAGGGGGGAATGGGGAAGTGAACCCAATACTTTGAACCTAATAGCAAACAAGACTAATAAAGCAGTTGTTCTACAAGGAGTCACAGCGGAGACAGAAAAACTTTTCTAGGCTCACAAGAAAAGCACCTTCTATTAGGCTTCATCACACGCAGAGTGCTCGCAGGTAATTTGCCCTCAGTTATGGATCACTTATCATTAGATTTAAACATGAGGAGTGCTCAAATTTGTTACCTGGGACTGCTCTATTTCATGGCAAAGAAATGGATGTCGCAATGCCATCGAATTGTAACAGTGCGTCGATCAGGTTCACGGCTACGAAGCTTTTTCGAGGGGAAGGAGGGGGGCATGCTAAAGTTTTTGTCATTTTCTAAAAAAAAAAAAGACTTTTTTTGGTTCAATATATACCTCCCTGCATGAGCACATTGGGGCTAGATCAGGGGTAGGAGAGTGGGGGGTGGCGCGCCTTTTCTGAGGCTACAGGCCTGGCGTTGACCTTATAGATAGACGCGCAGTGATAGCAGTGTACAGAAGCAAAGCTTAGGGCTTTATATTTCTTTTTCTTCAGAACTCGTATTTGTATACGGCATGAGCACAGACGACAATGCCCGGATAAAGAGGTTGTCCTCATTACTACAATCAAGACAACACACAAATTATTCTCGTGTATAAGTGCCAGAAAATGGACTGTGCATTATCGCGAATTATTTTTCTCTCGTTGCCTTCAAATGACAATACGCAATTGTGCAGTAGTAAATGGTAAAATGTAAATGAACGGATAAACGTTAGCGCAGTATGGTACTAGTTCACGATGAAACAAGAACATTTTATACGTAACACAATTCATGAATTAAGGCAATCAAAGCGATGCAACCAAATCGCGCTAATTTGGTTTAGAACGTTGTCAATATGATTTTTAGTTACTTGATATACGCGAACTAGCCTACTCGCTGAATATTGCGATCGGTGGGGATGCTTCACGCGAAGTAAACGGCAAATGTTACAGCTGTTCAGGTAGCTCCATTCAGCTATCCACAACCTTATCTTTCCACCTTAGCGGCGCCTAAGTCTCGACACCCTAATTACAACGTTATCTTGCCAAGATAGTGGTGCCTGCACATCATGTCACTCACTTCGATACCCTCCTCGAAGGAAACACGTTAATTCGTAACCCCTTGTTTATACAAGGAATTATACATTTTTATTTAAGATATGCCCAAAAATCGACAGCCGCTGGCATTGTGTAACAATGATTGTGATGCTCGCATGCTTACTCGAAGGTCGAGGGTTCGATTCCGGCCGCAGTGGTCCCATATTGATAGAGGCAAGGTGCCGGAGGCCCGAGTGTTGTGCCATGTTAGTGCACGTTAAAGAACACCACATAGTTGAACATTACGGAGACCTCTACTACGGCGTCTCTCACAATCGTATCTTCGTTTTGGGACCCATTTGATATTACACTATATGTCAAAGAGCAAGTAATCTTTGAGATTCGAACGAGAACTAGTTTGTTAAAGTTTAACTATTGCAACCAAAAGCTGCATCCATTGAACAGAGAGTTTAGGTCGTTCATGCAACTCTCTTGGTCTTTTCTGTTTTTTAATCCTCTATTAATGAATACACCCATCTTTCAAAGCTTAAGGGAAGAGATGTGAAATGATGAAATTATTTGATTGATGAAAATAACAACCAAGGAAAACTGATTGAAACTATCCTGGAGAACTCCCAATGTTACAAGCAGAACCTCGGAGGTGCAGCTCTCGACTTGTAATATTTTCTAAGAAAACTAGCCATACAGAGACAAAAAAAAACTGAAAGGTTTGTTTATAAATGAAGGAGTATTAGTTTATACCAGGTGAACACATGCGGCTAACTAGAGCCCAGCAACTAAACTTCTTGCTGGTAGAAATTGAATGCTTGAAATGAAAAAAAAATTGTAGCTTTAGTGGTCGAGTGAAAGAGCGAATAAAAAGGTTGGCTCTTTGAAAGACATGCCTTAAAACTCACGTCAAACATTCACGTCACTCACATCAAATGGTGTCATAGCTTCAAACACCAATATACATTGCTCAAGCTTTGATTTATATCAACACAATAAGCACCACTTCTGTGAAGACACGTCTCACGTTCGCGTTATACCGATTTACACGACGCAAGGATCAGCCATGTTTGTAGGAAGCGAAGCTCCTTAGGACGTGGGCTAGTCCCTAGTCATCCATCGAAGCTATAGCCCCTATAGCACTTGGAGTTCTCACTAGATGGCGGAGCGGCGCTCGCTCCACTGCGATGCGTAGTCTCTAGTAGATGCGTGCTTTAGTGTGGTATTAGACGGACGGACGGACGGATGGACAGGCGGACGGGTGGATGGACGGATGGACAGACAGAATTCACGGAGAATTCGCGGTTTACCCAGGTACCTCCGGAGCATCGCCCACTCACCCTCATTTACCCCATGGATATTCTCGAATTTATTTTCTATTCTTTCGCAGCATTTCTGTGCTACATTCTTAGGCAGAAAAAATGCGACCATTTTGATTATTTGCACGATATTTTTAACGTTCACACAAACATCATCGCAACACTTGTGTCAACGCGTTAAATTTGGGCCCTTAATCATGTGCTTTCTCAAGATATGTCACACAGGCCCGTTATTTGAATTAGAATGCTTTTTTCACAGCAGTAAACTAGGCCCCGATATCTACTAGGGGTAGTCGCCTTTTGTTATTTTTAATGAGTGTAATACAATTGCGATAATTTGTGCAACTGTTCTATACGAAATGATGCAGTGATGAAAAAATTCGTCCTCTCGTTCAGAGCTCCAATACTAGAGACTTTGACGGCTTAGATTACGACGACATTAAACACATTGGCTACAATTTCGGTAGGTCATGGTTGAGAGAACAAAGTCAAAAAGCACCGTTTTTCTCCCTGCAATTATTTACACCTCATGAGACCACGGTGCTGAAAAGAGAACTTTGTTAAAAGAAGAACATTAACTGAAAACATGTGGTAGCGTTAATTCTTCAATTCCAGGTGCTTATTATGCATTGTTGTGGTTTTACGTCCCAATGCCCCGGCAGGATAAATACATCGTAGAGGAGGGTTTCGGAAATCGGGAACATGTGCACCTGTGGTTGTGCACCCATTGATTGATATGTGGGGTTTAACGTCCCAAAACCACCATATGATTATGAGACGCCGTAGTGGAGGGCTCCGGAAATTCCGACCACCTGGGGTTCTTTAACGTCCACCCAAATCTGAGCCCACAACATTTGAGCCTCCATCGGAAGTGCAGCCGCGACAGCCGGGATCCGAACCCTCGACCTGCAAGTCAGCAGCCGAATACCTTAGCCACTAGACCACCGCGCCGGGGCGTGGTTGTGCACCCAATTCTGGGCAGATTCATGAGCCTCTAGTGTTATGCCTCTATCGGAATAGAGCTTTTATACGGTGAACAAGTAAATGCCTTCACTTTCGAGGGCTGTATTCACTCGTTGAATATTTGCTTTTCAACCTAATGTTCGCACCGCTAAGGAAATTCCGTTTCCTTCTCGTATGCGTAGTCATAAGTCGGTAATCGTAATCCACACAGTCAAAGCATCCAGCATTTTTAAGTCTTTCAATAACTTTTGGAATGAATGGTTAAATTAGGGAGCCTTCGTGTGCGCGCCTCCATGTCTCGGAGGCACCCTAGTTAATATTATCTGGCTGAGTAAGGCCCGTTCGTTGGGAAATGGAGCGAAGTTACTTTAGAGAGCTTCGTTCTTAAAGGCAAAAACACAGGCACGTTCGCCTAAGGCGGCTCCTCAATGACGTGCCAGGATTTTTTCAGCCAATGTTCCACCGCATCGCGTTGGAACCAAAGGATGTAAAAACTAATGTTTATTGTAGTTCATGGCGTTTGTTATCACCGCCAGTTCGCTTTGTGCAGAACGTGCCGTGAGCGCGAATGTGGAAAATGGCGACGTGTGTTGTGAATGTATTCAGCTATAGGAAAACCCTTGAGGTTCTCGGAACGCGACTTCGGAAACATTTTGAACGTTGAATTTGCTATTCTTAGTAGCGATCTTGCTTACATTGTTGAAGCTATCTGGCAGTAGTGTTTAAGCATGCTGCTTCCTATGTTCTTTTCTTTGTGTACATCGATTGACATTGCTTTCTCTAAGATATTTTTGTCTTGTACTCATCCACATGCATAAATTACGTAGTGGAGCAGAGTTCATGCTGCATCGTCAACGTTATCGCTTCTAGTTCACGTTCATTTTGACTAGCCAGAAAATGGTCACGTTTTAGTGCGACCGCAAGCTTGCTGAATTGCATTCCTTTGCTTACCCAGTGCATTGTAATATTACGCACACATAAGCAATTCGCCGGAGCACTTGAGTGCGTTTGTGATTAAGTAGATATTAAAAAAGAAATACGCAGCTCGCGCTGACTTGACAATTCTGCAATACGCACCGTATCCACGCTGATTTTAGAAACAAAAGTTCTTCCATCGCGAACACTGTCTTAGTTTTTCCTCCCTGTTGTCCACTCGACACGAAGCAAACATGCACAGATTATTATGTTTCAACAAGATATCAACCATTCATGTTTGCGCATGTTTTCGCTGCAGAAAACAACTCCATCGATTTTTATGCTCCCCCTCCTATTAGTAAGTATAATAAATAGTCTTTGATGATTCACGTGGAGGGCTCCGGATATTTCGACCACCTTAGGTTTTTCAACGTGCACCTAAATCTAAGTAGACGGCCCGCGAGCATTACCTCCTCAATGGGACATCCAGCTACTACTGCTGGGATTCGATTCCTCAAATTCTGGTTCAGCAATTGAGCATTTTAACCACTAGACCACCATGGCGGGTGTACTTGAGAAACTTTTTTTTACTGAAATTAGAACATTTTCAAGAATGGGAAAATAATTTTGTTTCCGCTTGTTTGGGAACTCTTTTGTGATGAGTGTTCGCTTATTTGCTCGATAGCATTCGACAACACTGTCAATACCCTCCATTGGGTGCGCGCCATGTGCCGAGGTCCAGACAAAGAAGAAGAGCCGAGCACGAGCTGTTGGCGCAAGCTCCGCGATTCTTGTGTTGCTTTCAGTCGCCGACCTTCAGCGTCCATCGACCTCATTTTCAAGTGCTACTTTCCATCGATAAACGTTGTTTCAGAGTTCACCCATCGCCTGTCTTCCAGAACAGGCCGCCTCCTAGATGGTCACCTTCCAGCGCCAGGGTGACTCCACTAGCCAGGTTCCACATCGTCAACAGCTGCGCCAGCAGTTGACCAAACTCCACCGCGCTGAAAGCCACGCTCAACCAGCTAATGGCCAAGAGGACGAGTGCAGCCAGTGTGGTACCCACGACGAACATCCAGTGAATCTCGTGATGGGACCACTGACGCGGCCTATCGTGGCTCAACTACTCTTCTACATTCCACTTTCGAATGCAGCCGTATACCATCCCTGCTTCCTCAGTATGAACCATTCGTTCCTGTTGTGCAAGATCATGGTGAATTCGCGGGGCCAGAATATATTCAACTGGTCGAGTTCACGACGTTGTGGAACCTCTACGGAAACCAAGGCAGGGGTGAAGGACAGCGCTGCACTGGCGGGCCGCACGAAGGGACGCGTGAGAACGCACCGCAGCACGCTGATGGCGCTGAGGAAGATCACAGCGACGTGCACCAGAACACTCGGGCTGAAGATACTATTTAGCACGAGCACTACGGTCAGCTACTCAGGCTTGGGAACCGTGTTCATTAGCGGCATTCTGCTCAAGTCAACATCTCTGTGCACGGCGCCGTGGAGTTGGTCAAGTTTCGCGAACACTGCACCACAATCATTAAGAGCGGTCTAGAGTGCAGCGGCGTCTGCCGTCCGTGTAGTTGCGTGGTGCAGGAAGGGAGAAAATTCATGTCAACACAGGAACCCGGCTTGCCCAGATCTATATCCGTGGGGTGACTTTCGCTGCGGCAACCACAGACTAGCCTACCTGGTTGACGCGTCGGGAACGAAGTCGACTGTGGAACAGCCTCACGATGTTGTCGATGTTGCAGCCTCACAATGTACTTTGCAGTGCCTGCGTTCATAATTTACTATATTTTATCTTGCTGTGTAGTTTCGGAGTTGCGTTACAATAATTTCGTCTTAATTGTAGCCTATATTTACTACACTGGTATAATAAATGTCTTCACAATTGCGGCTTGGACAACTTTCTTTATGCTGGTTAGAAAGTTGTTGAAAATTTCGTTGACATCCTTGAACGTACATTGCATTAGGGAAATGAATTTGTTGGTGGGCTTGGTGTATTAACGGCAATAATGTGACGAGATAGCTTGTCGTAATACTTTTGTCCTAGTAACCGCTTGTCTTAATGACTCGCTTGAATAAATGTAGGTTAAGCGGCTGGCGTGACTACCGCAATATGCGTAATAAAGCAGGAAATGCGAATATTAAACATCTCGATGTAATCAAAACGCAGCCTGGGTAAGCGTGGTATGTTCGTGCCAAGCACAGGGAAATCTAGTTTAACAGGTGACTGGGCGCGGGAACCTTTTATTAGAGGCGAAGCTCCTTGTGGTCTAGGGCGATCTCTCGTCTCTCCTGCGTACCCAGCAGCGTCTCCCTTGCCATACAATAGATGGCATTGTGTGGATATGTCTTTGGAATGATATCACTGGATGGCTTTATTGGTTTTTGTATAGTTGACGATTTCGTATAGTTTACGGACAAATAGACAGACACACAGACAGAGACATACTGACAGATAGGAGCACGGACAGACGGACGGACGGGCGCATGCTTCGCCCCGCTCATCATCATTCAATACATGAATGTGCTTTGAATTTTTTCAACGTACCTGTTACATTCGCTCATCCTATAAGCCATGTGGCGTAGCTAAAAACTCGTTTGGTCACGTGCGCTTAGTGTCACTGCGTACGGAAGAGCTAAAATACCCGGATCATCAATATTGCCCGGAATATGCCACAACATACGTCACATGGTTCAGCTATAGATTAAAATATAATTTTCAAAGCAAATCAGACGAGAACAAGCAGCGTTCAGTTTGTAAAGGCCGATGACTCATTGTAGATAATAATGTAACTAGACTGACCACCTTTTGCAAAAGACACTGAGTACAAACAAAGGATTTCATCGTCAACGGCAGCCGAATGCACGTCTCCCCGAGGTCAAGCGTATAGCCGAACATTTATTTTGTACCATACTTATTCTTAAATGCACCTACGGTGCCATCGTAATTTGTTTGTCGCATGGTTTTGCTCGATCACTGAATTAATTCATTTTATCTAAACTTCCCGACCACAGTGTAATCATGTTTCAAATACGGAGCGTGTGTACTGAACTCTTGCTTCTCGTTCATCATGTGACACTGTAATTTGTAGACATTTAAGCCGTTGCTCCACCATTGCGGCAAGGCTGACTTTTTTTTTTGTTTCCCCTTCAGCGGAATTAGGTTGGGCTGCTGGTCGTCGTGCTTACCAACTACTTTTTATTAGCTCTCACGTTTCTCTCGCGGTGGCCACGTATACTCGCTCCCATACCATGCCGCCCCTTTAGTTCTTCCTTTCAACGTGTGGCGGCGGCACAATCTGCGTCGCACACTATTTTACTTATTCAACCACATGGTAGCAATGCATGACACGCAGACGCCTTCGCTGTCATCAATGGTGCGCCTACTTGCCATAGCGCTTAGGGAGAGAATGGCAATTGTCTTTCTCAGTGCGTCTAAGTACCAGTCTCGGCGTCGTACCAGCCTCAGCGAAGGCAAACAAAAAAATCTTAAAGGCTAATTTTCGTGGAAGTGCGGAGAAACTTGTGCTCCGGCGCACTTAAGAACTTCACCCTTATTAGCATATTATGTAAGGCTGCTGGTGCTCTTGATGCCTGCGGTTCATTTCTACGGAGCCTTCAAAAACTTTAAGCAGCTGTAGAATACCACGTAATCAGCAACGTAGGCAGCTTACGCAGCATGCAGGCACAAGTAATCGCATACCTATAATTAGTCTGTTTCCTGAATGATCTATACAGGGTGACGATATGTCGATTTAGTTCGAAAGTGGGCAGCTTAAGATAAAAACAGGTGGGCCAGTAAGGGATGACGGTGGTGTTTATTATTGACAAACCAAAAAACAACAAAATGCCTCGCTAGTTGGCTGGAATGCTGTGTAGGAACCTATCCTAAGCTCGCAATAATGCCCACGTGTGACTAATGGACAGGTAGCGCCCCTATGAGCCCCGCGTGAGTAGATGATTACATACCGACTCTTTTTTCTGCTGCAGTAAGCAATTTCATATCATTGTGAGCGTTCGTGTTGTCCTGTTGTAATGGTGATGGAGCAAGGCAGCCACCAGTTGGAGCGTACCGTTGGACGTGGGTCGTCGAAGCATGGGTGACACAGAATGACAACTTGGTGAAGGGGAAAAAGAGTGGGACGGAGACCGCGGAGAAGCAGAGGTTTGCGCATCGGGAGCATCTTGCGCGTCGCGTTGGTAAGCTTCAGGCGACGTGTGAGGAGCACGGCATAGACTCCGAAGCGAGTACTGATATCTTTCTGCCTCAGCGTCCACAGTGAAGCATCGATGACACTGGCGTGCGACGTGATCTGGAATTTCGCAGGTGTGGCAGATTGGCCGATTTGCAGCAGTGCGCCAGGGATTCCCGTAGTACTGCTGTGTAGGTGAAAATGGCATCGCGGACCGTCTTTCATGTTGTGGAGGCGACACTAGCAAACGACGCGGTGGCCTTGCAGCAGCAGCACAAGTCAGTGGCGCCGCGACAGGTGTTGGTGGAGAGGCAGACAACAGCAAAGCCTCGTACACCTGCTCCTGGATAGCCTGTTTTATCGCTGGCGCTAGGCAGTTCATTCCTACTTCATTGGTCGGCCAATGCGACGGGCAAAAAAGCCGCTGAGCCACTTCTTCGCTTACATACTCCTTAATCTCCGCTAGTAACTGCAGGTAGTAGACCACAGACATTTATTACCTCAGCGTAGTAAATGTCTGTCGTTTACTATTTCCAGATACTACTTAGGTAGTGAATGTTGTGACAGCACTTTACTACGCCAAAAGTTAGTAAGTAGCACTAACTTTTCTAAGAGTGTATGTGATATGCACTGTGAAGATAATGACGTTCATAAAAAAAACAAGGGCCATAAAGACATCACGAATTTGTGGTGAGAATGTTTTAGTGTAGATAGTAAAATGAGCGAATCATTCCAGACGAACAGGAGGAAGACAAAGATGGATGAACCGGAAGTTCAGATCGTTCAAATGAAGCAGAATTGCGTAAGACACGTTCCTGCTGTCTTCATGAAATGATGCCGGAGGAGGCTCAGAGGCCGTGCTTGACGTTCTTTGCTAATCTTCACCTAATGGTATCGTTAATCCTCTTCAATCGACGCAACTCAACTCCCTAAGGTCCTTTTAAACTCGAACGTTGCTTGACGTCCTCGATAGAATACTGATTACTCCGACTGTAATCGAAATAATGCAACTCTGTAAGGAATTTTCTCATCGATAGGTATGTATTGCAACGTCATTGGAGTCGAAAATGTAACATTCATTATTAGCCCAGAGCTTGGACGTTGAGTCTCTGATAAATAAGATATTGATTATACCGTCAAACTGCGCAACGTTGGAGGAAGGTTGCCGGTGAGCAACCATGCACGGGGAGCCTCGATGATAAATTGTGCTCCGTGTTTTCGCAAGCAGTGGGTTACACCAAGCGTGATTTCCTCACGACCTCACCAATCTGCTTGAACGGAGCGAACGTTGCGGGTTACTGGTTTGTACAATTAGCAGCAGACGTATTCGCCAGCCTCTTCCAGGATCGCTATCAGGAGGCGTGTGTTGGCGAAATTCGCGTTATGTCGTCTAATAACGTGTGAGTTGAAGGTAGGAGTGCCTAACGTGGCGATCGATTTGTGTTAACCGTACCTATACCTACAGAATTTGGATATTCTGTACAGACAAGTGAAAAAAAATGCCCTTGAGCTTTGTTATGCATTAATTTCGGGTTGTTTCGGATGCTTAGCATAGGGGACGACGACGAAGTGCCGGTGTGGTGGAATGCCGAATGTTTGAGTTCCGTAGTTTTTATGAATAATTTTCATTTCGCCTATCAAGCGCGGTCTCCTGCAGGTGTGCGATGGAGGTAGAGCCCTACGGAAGACTACCGGAAGCCGGAATGACCACGGGTGTTGCTTCCAGGAAGCGCTATAGCTGCGAGAGTGGCACTGACAGTGATGACACCAAACCCTACGACGTCAGCAGTGATGAATCAGGGGACCACAACTTCGAGCTCGTCAGAAACCACAAGGGAAAGTGAATTTCTGAGCACACACCCAATTCGAGTGAGCCCACCATGCGATCTTCACGGAATACCGAGGTATTAACCATCCTTTTCATGCCAGTTTTCGCCAGTGACAACATCCGGCAAGTCGTGTCAGTACAGCTAGAGGCACTGGGGCCGAATGAAGTAAAGGAAGTAAGAGTGAATAGCCGCAAGAACATCCTAGCGATTGATGTCAATCATGTGACTGCGCTTAGCAGATTGCGTGAAGTAACGGAACTCAATGGGATGGAAGTCCGCTCTCATATACCACTGGGCAAAGAAGTGAGCGCTGGGGTGATATATGATGTTGCCGAAGCCATTACTAACTCGGACCTACTAGTCTTCATTAGGCAGGCTGCGGAAGATGCCATTATTAAAATATATGTCGTATCGGGACATCACGATGCATAAGAATTACATTTAAGAACGAATCACTTCCATCACATGTAAAAGTGGGCCCCTTCCGACACGCAGTTCGCCCTTTTATACCGAAACTACTTCAGTGCTGGAAGTGCATGAAGTTAGGTCACGTAAATTGTGTGTGTGCGAACTCTACTATCTGTTCCCGATGCACTGGGCACCAGAACAAGGACACGTGCCAAGGCCACGACTCTGAAGGGCTCAAAATGCGATGTGCCACATGATGCCTCTTTTAAGGACTGACCTTTTATTCCAAAGGAGCTAACAATACTGGAGAAAAGGGCCAGAGATGACACCTCATACCGAAAAGCAGCTGCATCCATTACGTGACGACGGTCCCATCGCCGGCGCTGCGCCAAAGCCACCAAAACCTCGTCGCCTCGCGAAGCTCGTCCAAAACCACCTCCACCTCCCTTACTTTGACCAAGCACTGTCGGTTCCAAGAACAAAGGCGCTTCTGCTAGCAGTGGAGCTGACACCTCGGCCTTATTACTCAGTCAGAACGCAGCCGTTTTGAAGGAAAATGCTGCCTCTACCAGCAATGCAGGTGACGCTTGGCCTGAACTCTCAAAGATAAATGCGCCTGATGAGATGCATCAGACTTCAACAGTTAGGGACACTTCATTGGTATTTCATAGCTTGGCGAACGAAGGACAACTTATCGGCATAGTTAGCACCCTGGTCAGTGCAATGTGCGTGCTGCTGAGCAAGATTCAGACACCAACAGCTCAAAGCGTGTTTCAACTGCTTGACCCCATCTGTCCAATTCTCGCAAGCCTTCAGAAGTCTGCTGCCTGAGAACGCAAGCGGCACCATCATGACTTCCCCATCGGCAAGATTATGGGTGCATGGAACCGCGCATACAAGTTAATGCAACTAATGTGCTCAATTGATTAAGACATAGATGTGGCTCATCGTCTGTGATGTTAAGCACATAACTGTCGTTTTGTCGATGGCATGGGTGACATTTCTCTCCTTCTCTCTCTGTCTAACTTTTACTCCCCTTACCCTCTCCCCAGTGCAGGGTAGCCTACCAGGCTCAGCCACGGTTAACGTCCCTGCGTTTCTTTCATCCTTATTATCTCTCTCTCTCTCTCTCTCTCTCTCTCTCAGGTTGTCTGCACGTGCGTGCTGGGCTGATTTTTACGATTCCTTATAATGGACACTTTTGTCCTTTTTTTTATTGGTGTCTTTAAATATTGGGCTCTTAATTCACTTGGCGTTCACTTTACCACTATAATAAATATTGAAAGTGAAGCCACTGTGAATTAGTAGTTTAGTCCATGCAGTACATGACTTATTAAACCCAGCACCTGTATAAAAAGGCAGCTTGCCCTTACAAATAAAGTTGCTGGCTCTCAAAAGCTGAGAGCAGGTAAGAGAAACAACAAGTTAAAGAAGGCCAGCTTTTACTTATGAAGAAGTAACAGCAGCATGGTTTAAGAAACGGGATGAAATGCGGAATTACCAGTATGTGTTAACTTTGCCACAGCTGAATCTGAACGCAGTTCTGAAACACAGCACGGCATGGGCGAAAAAACAAACAGAAGGAATCCAATTTTTTGCACATGAAAGGTACCGCTCTAAAAAGTTCCACCAAATTCCGTAGCCATGTGAACAAACCTGTCCACCCCATCATGTCTTGTTCTTCGAATAGGTCAAAATTAATATACCAGAACATCGCACACCTATTCCTGAGTGTGCATAAGCATTTATAGAATTGGTGCTTTTCGATAGCCCGAAAAATACCTTTAAACTTCAAAAGTTTTTTTTTTTCATCAACATAAAAAAGATACAGGTTAAGGAGCTAACAGTGAAGGCACGCGAAGTGTGCTCAAAGAAGAAAAACTAAATATCGAAATAAGACATACGTGATTACTGTGTGTGGCAAGCGAAAAAAGCCGCAACGTCAGCTAAAATACCAATGAAGAAAAAAATATTACTGCAGGATGAGGAGGCGAAAAAAAAATTAAAATAGTTTACTACACAGAATAAGAAAGAACTGCGTAGCACGCACGAGCAAAGCAACTGTATAAACTTCTTTGAGCCCACTTCTGCGTCGTACAACTTAAGCATTACATGAGCACTGCTTGCTTGAATGCATATCTGAATAGTCTGTGACGCAAGCACGAAGTAGAGGCAGGAACCGCTAAATAAGCTGCCTCTGAGCTCCGTATGGCTGGTCTCATGTGCATAAGGGTATACACAATGAACTTATGTGAAGTCACCTGCTAATGAGCTCGCAAGCATAAAGAAAGACTTGAACTGTAACCCTGTAATTGAGAGACCAGTCGCCATGACTTGAAGCGCAGTCGAGCGTGATGAAAAGGCTATTACAAGAGTGTCGACCCAACGTTACTTGAATAAACTCAGTGCCAAAGCTCCGCCGGAGAGGTGGGTCGCGTGATGGTCGCGATAACTATCGTGGCGCTGTATTCAGTTTTGTTCCCGCGCACGTTCTGTCTGGCCTTGTAGAATCTGTCTGGCCTTGCATTACCCGAGAGTTCATATTGTGAAGCAAATAAGAATTACAATACCATTCCATAATTATTACGTGAAACAGCATTCGCCAGATATGGTGGAGATGCCACCACTGGGTATTGTGTGTATATTGTGTGAGAACAATTACACAACAGTTACCAACACTAATACTACAAAACTTGGAAGACACTTGAGCTTCGCCTTCAAGAGTACAACGTGATAGCGTAGCAAGGCTTTCTACGAATCACCTTCTCAATCACTAGCTTAGCTTCAGTCTCGGTACATGCCTCAACCATGCCATTGGGGTACGGTGCCGCACAGTCATTCGGCGCCCCGGAGGAACGAATGACTGTACGCCCAACACTGACTGGCCGTTTCAAACTAACATAGAATGTCTACTGCATGTGCAATGCTGAACTGCCAATTACGCCATAATTGTTCTTGCGAATCTGCCAGGAGCCCGCTGCGCGTGCCTAAAGCAAAACGCGAAAGTTTGAGCACTCTGAAATGAGTGGATTTTTCAAATATTTCAAATAACCACGCATAGAGCGTTTCACATGTTTTGACGCCTGGCGCGACTCTACGCTTTTACACGTAATATTGCGTGCGTTAGATTCCGTCTCCTACATGTAGGAAGCATTTGTAAACACGCACCTCTTTTTTTTTTAATCTACAATAATAATGAGAACTTGTACTATATAGTGAGTAGACCCACTAGAAGGCACCTGAGAGTTCCACCAATTTCAGTGTTCGGAAGCTTCTCTACATTATTTATCTAAGAAATAAAGAAGCACACTAACGAAAATTTAATAGTTGTATACTCGACACATGGCGGAGCACCGCTTCGTTACAATATCCAGCATCTCGCGGTACCTGGCAAAAGCCACGTTGCCGGAACACAATGGGACATCATTGCTGCCAACGTGAAGGATCAGCGTTTCCGTTAACGGAGGCACGAACTCCAAAAGTGAGCTTACATCACTAATGGTAGCACCACTCTGAGAGATGAAGGCTGGCGTACCCGCATGAAGCGGATCAAAATGCTGGTATAGGTAGTTTGTCTGTGAGTCACCCAAAATGGCTGCCGATTTGGCACTCTTAAGGTATTTGCGGTCAACAATTTTCGCGTATATATATATATATATATATATATATATATATATATATATATATATATATATATATATATATATATAATCAAATCAGTTTCGACAATTTGCGTGCTTCTGTGGTAGAACCCCTGATTGCCACGCAGACAGCCTGGGTTCAATTCTCACTCATACTGAAGTTTTTTTATTACTTATTTTATTGGCAGCTTTATTGATTTTCAGTCATGGATGAGATGATGTTTTTTCGCTCACAACCAGAGACGCCGACATGCGAATTTCTGCGAAACATGCTATTTAACGCTGTCGCGTTCAAATATTTTACGGTGCAGGATAATAAGTATAAGTGAATGGACAGTCGTTTATTCGACAACGTAATTTGAGAGCACGATAAATGCCTTCATTGAAAGGCTGTTCTGGCCTGCAACAAAAATAACCTTGGAGAGTGATCGGACGAGCAAAACAAGCTCAGAACATGTTACTGTAGTCGAGGTCTCAAGTCCGCCATTGTGAAGTGAATCACTTGCATACCACAATTTGTTCTTCATTGGGGCATAAACTCATCTCTCGCAGTGCCAGACCTCCAATAAAATTGGCACCCAGGCGGTCCTGAAAGTGGTTCACCGAATGGGATCACATGACTGAAGGTGATTCCTATCTATAGATGTCCCCTTATTTGTCGTTACACGGTACCGTATTGTAAAAAGCGCAAGACGTATTTGATTGTGCTCACGGTCGGTGAAGAAGAATAGTACCAATAGGAATTAAAATAGAATTACTATGGTACGGCAAAAATATTTGCTTTGTAAGTACAGAAAGGCGGTCATTCCAAAACCTTGAAGAGAGCTTCTTAGATCATCCTGAGCACCATGCACGTCTCGATGTAGAAAGCCATGCATGATCACAGCTGCCACATGAAAAAATAAAAAAAACAACGTGTTTCTCCCGAGCAGGAACGATCGAGGCACGTAAAAGATACATATACACAAAAAAGGCACTACGCCGGGACAGCGTGTTCTTCTAGTCGACCACGCTGGCGGATTAATTAGGGAAGCCGCACGGCTCCTGCGTTCAGGCGACACCTGCTCCTCGCGTCCAAATTTTCGCAGAGGCATCATGTGCTTCACTCATTATCAAGGTAACTACGCGACGTTATTCCGCATATTAGGTTTTGGATACTAATAACAATAAAAATCCCTTGACACTTGAAACGCCTTTCTACACCAATCCAATGTAGTGGGGTGAAACACAGAATTACTACGTCAGATCATCAACTTTCACGCAAATATTAGCGAGTAAACATTTCTTGCTTGTGTATATGTGCCTGCATTCGCGTGGGCTCGAATAAGATTTGCCTTGTAACTTATATTACCTAATCATTTTTATTATTCTCGTTCTTTTAATTTCGTAATCTTGTCACACAGGCAAAGCTGTATGCAAGTTCAGCGAAGATAAGTGGTCAAACGCGAATGGATGCTTCAAACCATAGAAATTCCGTTGCTAGGAAAGAACTTTTTCTCATAAAAGCAACGGATGTTAGTGCCTACACAGATCAGTTTGCTTGTGAATACGATGCACAAATGGGCAGTGTTTTTGATATATACAGTCAATATAAATTTATCTTTGAAACGTTGCCTCTCAGCCCGTTTGGATAATGGTATCGATACCAAACTTCGTATGGGATACCATAACTGTATGACGAGGATATTTGATTAGTCATAACATCAAAATCATGACATGTATGTCACAAATGCTATGACTTAAATTTCGTGGTCTTGCTGCTCTTGCGGTGGTCTTGTCAACATGACATGTTGCAAAACTGGTATGGAATGACATGATTGCATGGCGAACACTAGCGACACACCCTAACATGAAAATACGACTTGCGTGTCATGTAACAACATGAGTACATGCCACGCTCATGATGCGCTTGCAGCCATTTCGCTAGCGTAAAATAAACAAAATTTGGTATTACGGTACGTCAATGGATGACTAAGGTATGTGACTGGTGCGAACACGATAATCATGAGATGCGTGTCATGTAACAACAAGACTACATGCCACGCTCATGATGCACTGGCGGCCGTTTCGCTAGCTTCACTTCGCCCCGCCGCGGTGGTCTAGTGGCTAAGGTACTGGGCTGCTGACCCGCAGGTCGCGGGGTCGAGTCCCGTCGGCAGCCGCTGCATTTCGGGTGGAGGAGGAAATGTTGAACGGCGTCTCTCATGATCATATGGTGGTTTTGGGACGTTAAAGCACACATATCAATTAATCAATCACGCTAGCTAGCTTCACTTCTACCAAATTTGGTATTACGTGACGTCAATATATGACGAAGGCATGTGAGTGGTACAAACACGATAATCATGAGAAGCATGTCATGTGTCAACATGACCATTTGTCACAGTCAAGGCGCCAATACACTTTGACGTGACACGGCGCGCGTGCGCGCCGGCGTTCGTTTTGTCACGTCACGCCCGCGTAACCACGTCAGACGCCGGTCCTGCTATATACTCGCAGGCGCGCGCTGCGTTGCTTTTTGCTTTGACGCACGCCCGTTTCAGCGCATCCAGCATCCCCCCGTCACAAAAAGAGGCAGACGCACTGCTGTCTGGGTAACGCATCGGCGCGAAATGCAGCATGTCGCATTTCGCGCCGGTTGCCGTCGGGTCACGCTGACGGTCGCGCCTGGCGTGAGACTATAGAGTTCTCGCGTTTTGCTAACGTATAGCGTCGCTGTGCCCAGCGTGCGTGCGCGTCAACGTCACGTTGGAGCATATTTGGCCCTTCACGATGCGCTCGTGGCCGTTTCGCAGCTCCACATATACCAAGTTTGGTGTTACGTGACGTCAATAGATGACCAAAGTATATGACAGGCGCAAGCATGATAATCTGGACAAGCGTGTCATGAAACAACATGACAACAAACCACGCTCATAGCGTGCTCGCGGCCATTTCGCTAGCCCCACACAGAGTAAATTTGGTATCACGTAATATGAATAGATGACGAAGGTAAACGACACATTCAAACATGATAATCATGACACGGAAGTCATGTACAGCATAATTCACCTCCACCTCATAGCGTTATGTTCAGTTTAAAGTGACATATGAACATTCCTCATTCGTGCTTCGCATGTGATCGATTACCACTTTACGTGGGATCTGCCAATTTTTTTTTTTAATTTGCGAACACTTCAGTAACTTGCGTCTGAGCTTTATCTAAGCTAACCCATTACAGTTAAACGCTGATGACGTCAACGATTTACATCATCTGTTATGCTGGTGCTAACGAGTTGGGAGAGCCACGAACCATTTCGCACACGTCTCGCCCTGTTCTGAAAAAATGCATTATTAGCTACAAATCGTAATTTAATAATCAGTTAATTGTTGAGCTTTAACGTTAAAGATACACGATATGCACACGAGAGGCACCGTAAAAGAGGGCACTCAAAGTTTAGACTTCTTGCGGTTTTTTAAAGTGCACCTATATTGAAGTACACGAGAGTTTAGCATTTCGCTCCCACCGATCTACGGCCACCATTCGATTCTGGAACCTTACAGTCAATGGTTGAGCTCCATTACCATTAGATGGCTGCAGTGTGTTAGTCGCCAGAATTCCTTGGATTTTCATTTCTCGTATACATCTTTCAAGAATGCGGTAATAATCGCCAAATATCTCTAAATTAGTGACCTTTCAAAATTGATTGATTGATATGTGGGGTTTAACGTCCCAAAACCACTATATGATTATGAGAGACGCCGTAGGGGAGGGCTCCGGAAATTTAGACAACCTGGGGTTCTTTAACGTGCACCCAAATCTGAGCACACGGGCCTACAACCTTTCCGCCTCCATCGGAAATGCAGCCGCCGCAGCCGGAATTCGAACAAGCGCCCTGCGGGTCAGCAGCCGAGTTCCTTAGCCACTAGACCACCGCGGCGGGGCGACCTTTCAAAATTAACCGAACAAAAGCGTAATATGCAACATTATGGCTTCGGGAGTGATAATCAAGACATCTCAGTATTTACATATGCACAATTATCATTCGTTTTTTTTAATTACCCGCAGCAGTAGCGTTGGTAACCAAGCCCATTAACGGGTCAAACGTAAGGGCGCTGCTGCAATTCCCTTTATAGATACGGCCGTAATAGGAATTTAAATAAACACGCAATAACTGAAAGGGCCGATTTTCGTTACTCGAATGAGCGCTGGTGTGATTGGACACAGTTTTATTACACGTAAGACGCAGTCACCTCTCCCAAAGATTGATGGCGGCATGGCCTCTAGCGCACGTGAGCTATTGTTCGGGCATCAACTCATCACTTAACGACAGTGCCAATGGCTGTGGGGTTGTTCCACCACCTTTATCAATAACCATGTGAATGAGATCAGTAAAAACTGCACAGTGTTTCCGGAACAAAGAGCTCTCCTGAAGGGCTTACTAGACGAGCAATGAACGAGAGAGTAGGAAAGAAGCCACTGGTGACCACAATCGAGTATCGTACTTAATGCTCTAGTTGCTGGTCTCCATCAAAGGCCTTGGCATATAGAACAAGCACTGAGTCCACCAGAGACGTTGCCAAAAAAACTCGGCAACATCTCTGGTGGACAGTTCCCTCTATGACCTTCCATCTTTTTATCTTCACCCGACTATTCTTCTAAACGATTTATTCTTCCTGTTTGATCTTCTAAACTGTCTTTCGCCATTTCAATTGCGTTCATGAGAACGGCCTAGCCTTAGATTATTATAAGCTTGTTGCATTTTTGTAAGCCAACTATTGATTTAGGAGCAGTTACAGGACATGTGATTTCTGAGATAAATTTAAAAGAGCTATCCGGTTTCGAAGTGAGTTCACTTTTCCCTTTGCTGTCTCACAGCTATTCACCGCTAAAGAAACCTAACTGTAGCGTAATTCAAACGGCAAAACCCGGTCATTATTCATTGCTATGTTTTTTTTCTTTTGCTTATATGGCGCTCTGATTTTCATCAATATTCTTTTTGTAGCGTTACGGGACGTGTAACTGCATGGTCTTCTCCAGCTCCCACCTATTTTCTTCAAGACTACAGAGTGCGTGATGCGGAGTTTATACAAAGCACTCAAAGCTGTTAAAGTAATTCCTACGATGGCGCTCGACTCATGATTGGAAACATTGCTGTGTATTGGGTAACGTCATTTCAACAGCTGTATCTTGAGCACGCTCTCAAGGCAATGTTTCTTTTGTTCTCTTTTGCAGGCGAGTAGACATGCTGCCCTTTCCTATATAAAACACCGAACCTTATCGGAGATTTTTCTATCGTCTTTCGTCTGTGGTTGGCACTTACATATGCAGTAACAATAGCAGTGGTCTAAAGTTTTTATTTATTTATTTATTTGTTAATTTATTTATCTGCAATTCCTACAGCGTGCGCGTGGGGCATTAGGGGGAGATAAGACCCTATTAACGACAACCTATGACTCGGCAAGAGATCACGAAACAGTTATAAGGGGGAGCGCAATGTCATTCCTTAGGACCATTATGAAAAATGGAGGATGAAGTTAATTTCAGCTCTAGCGGTTTCCATGGCATCAATTTTTCACAGGGTGGGTGCCCTGCCCAGTGCTAATGTACTTTGTTCTGCAGAGCATCAGGCCGAAATTGCGCTTGTACCTATTTAACCGGTAGCCTGTAGGTACACGGTGGCAGCGATTTTCTGCTTTCCGCAGCAGCGCTGCATGCTCAACTGTTTCACCAAGGCTGTGGTAGAATAAGGTGCGCCGAGAGGCCTTTGCAGAGCCCTATGGAGCCATAATTCGAGAGTACCGATGAACAGCTGAGTGCCGTGTAGTTGTACTCCTCTACTAATTGGAAAAAACCGGCGGGTTCCCGGTCGGCATCGGGAATCTAACCCGGTACCTCCCGCATTTGAAGTGAACGCATTAACCATGCAGCCACCAGTGCGGTATGTTCTCGCTACTTTCACTCAGCCGCAAAAGTAGCGAGAACGACAAGAAAGTTTCCACGCATACGTTGCCGGCAGTTCACGCGTAACGCTTCTGCACTCCTAGCTCATTACATAGGAATCGCGTGAAGGCGTGCTCTGAACAGAAGGCAAAGCACAAATGGTGGCTAAAGCTAGTCCACAAGCCAGGTCTAATGTACTGCTGTGACCGCGGTGGTTCGTGTTTTTCGCCAACAGGGGTATCCTTAGAGCAGCACTCTACTCTGCATGCCTTTTTGTGGCAGTACTTTCAGCATCCGGATGCATGGTCGGATGGACACAAGGACAGACGCACGGACGGACGGATAGACAGAAGCACGGACGGATGGACAGACGGGCAGGCTTGAACAGATTTCTGGAGGCCGACAGAACCTTCTCCAGATGGTTGTGACTTCGCTGCATTTCCCCCGAAGGATACTGCCTGGAAGGAGCCACACGCCATACTTACTGCAGGAAGGCGATCTATAAAGCCGCGATGAAGGGTGCCTGTTTGTTTTTGTTTTTTATGACTACATTCTTTCACAAGACCTCCTGCAGCCGTAAGTTATGAAGTTTGAAGCGTCCATGGAGCCTACAGGGTAAACGTTAGCCAGGAATTTAAGTAAAGCACAGCTGTAGAAAAGCACAACGCAACAAAGACCAAGTGCAGGTAACTCGAACTTCTCGTAGTTAGGAAAACATAAGGCTTCTACGCTTTATTACACATTGGGAACCTTAATACAAGAAATTCGGCATTAGAATCTTGCCAAGCAAAACCAGTTCATCGAGGAAGCATTTAAGACCATCTTGACAAAATATGTATGCACGCTTTCTTCTTGTGGAAAAAAAATAGAGCAACCGCATAGCCGAACCAACACTGAAGCAAAAGTTCTGCAGCTTTCTTGGTTCTTCGTAATGACCAAATAAAAAATGTGATTACCTGTCGTCCACTGGGAAGCGGAAAAAGATCGCCGTGTGTTCGTCTCCGAATGGTCGCACCCGCAGAAACGCAGCTCGCCTCGCGTTCTTTTCTCCGTTTTTCTTTTATTTCGAGAACATACGCACTCACAGACACCACAATTTTTTCCTTCAAGACGCACTAGAAATGTTCTACACGTGCACTCAGTAAAAGGGGCGAAAGCAGACAAACAGAATGCCAACAGAAGAGATAAGACCGAAAGCGCCACCCGTCGGCGCAGTTAATCAGGTGACTAATAATACGGTGTTAAAAAAGGGGAGATAATCTAGAACACATTTTACTTCCAAACATAATTGCATCGCCTTAATTCCTTACTAGGTTTGAAAGATATAATCAAACGTTGCTGAATTTTCGCTTGGCTACGAGAATGATGGCGACGCTTTATTTAATTATTGAAGCTAGCCGAAGTGTCTGGCCACTTCCGTAGGTTTCAGCCACTCTGCACATGACGCCATTTCACACATTTGTTCGTATCTGCTTCTCGCCGCTGATCCAATCAATGTGGCTTTTAAATCCGGAGCTCGTAACTTACCCGGCCACTTAAAATGGCCATATAACGCTTGAAAGCATCGGTGCCGACTGCGTAACTCGTAATATCACTCACCAGAACGATACTTGAAGTGGAAATGACGCCGGAAGGATGCTGCCATGTGATTGGACAAATGTAAAGTTAAATGTGATCGCGTCATTGCATAAAAATAGGGATGATTATTATTGGATTTAGTTTTTCATTAGCATGATTTTTCACTCAAAGCGACAGAGAAGAAAGCTCTCCGACTTTTCCAGCTTTAAAACTGCAAAGCTGGTCAAAGAATGCGCCGAACGCCGTGCGCTGGGGGAAACGCGCTGGTGACGCTCCGGGTGCACATATTTGAAGAAACTTAAAAATGTGAGATCGTTGATATATAAACGTCTTTGCAAAATAAAAGATCAGTAATGCAGCAAAACATTATAGAAGCGTTCGCAAGCTGGCTCGTTTCGCACGTGCCATTCCCTCTTCAAGTACCACATTGTTTGTAACCATAGCAATGACATTCCTAATATGCTGAACGTAACAGTCAATATGTCATGCGAGCTTCCTGTATGTTAGGGCTTTGATGTCGTTTCATTGGGCAGCCTTCCGACGTCAGAGGGCCAGGGAAACACGGTATGGTTAGCCCGCGAAAATCGAGTTGAGAATAAGCATCCATTTCATTGTATTTTGATATCTCTACGCTGAATAACTGTGCACTGCGGGACACTATCGCTGCCGTTCTTGCAGCACTTATCTCTTAAGCCGTCAGTGTATGCGACCAGCCAGAAAAACATGTAAAACTATGAAGTCAGGAAAAGCGTCAGACGGCCCCTTTAATAAGCTTGAAAAGCAATGTCGAGCGGTAACACTGCACTAGCAACAACTGGCAGCATCCATGGTGCATTATTTCGCAACAACGCTCGGAATGCATCTGCGGTGCGTCACAATGTATCTTTTGCTGACTAGCAGTTATCCGTGCCGAATAAGGAGCCCGAGCCCACGTGCCGACGCGTCCTTGCCACCATCGCTGCCAAATATGGCAACAAGGGCGACAACCACCTTCACCCGGATATCGTCTATCCCCACTAAAGTACGAACTGGGCGAGCCTCCTGCCCGAACTTGAGCTTGGGTTCTTTATGTGTCGTGTAATCGCAACAAATACAAACCTAAATGAACAACGTGAGAAACTGCATTTTATTGAAGAGCGGTGAGTGGCCTCGGCTGTACAAATACGTAGTACGTTGATGTATGTTCACAAACAGCACAAAGGGACGACCGATGAGTGCATTTGGTGTCCACTTCAGTCTGTTGCATAAAAATGAGTGCGAGTTCTCGGCTCCCACACCTCGGAGCATGCTCAGTTGCAGTAAAGGAATAAAAAAGGATAAAGAACACTAGCACGCACCTTGTCGTCGCAACACTTGCATAGACTTCGCGTGGGTAAACACACTTACCAAGCAAATGTGGAACAGATCTCGTTAGTGCTGACAGTAACATGATAAAATCGGGTCCTGCAAGGCCTATCACTACGGCAGCCAAGAAAAAAAAACATTCTTTAGTTCTTGCGCCAACGACGTAACTCTCATTCCATCACGCAACCTCTCGCATATTCTATTACGTGTGTGTTTTTCTTCGTTCGAGTCAAGATGACATTGAAGAAGTGTCGTTCTTTCGTGAGTGAGAAAGTGCGTTTGCATCACACGTTGCCGGGAAGGGGGGAGGGCAAAGTAGGAGACCTAGAATAAGTTAAGCCCCGGGGGGGGGGGGGGGGGCAACTACAAACAACTACAACCTGTTCTAAAGGTACAAGGAGAACTTCCAAGCAGGCGCGCTATAGTGAACGCCTGATTTGCACTCGTCCACGCTCGATCCTTAAGTTGTTTATCGACAAGCGCATTTCTGAAGCGTATACGGAGTGATCGTTGCGTCACTGGCAAGAAACTTTTTCTCTCGTATATGGAATGCTTGTAGGCATTTCCTCGCGATTTCGTAACCCTGTTTATGAACCATTGGTAGCTTATGCTCATCTGTAGCTCCAAGTTCGGTACTTTACTTAATGAAAGGAACGCCGTATTAAACCAGCATGCAGAGAAACAAGCCTTAGAACAGCAAGCTATTGCGGACACCGAGCTTGAAAGGGGGGAATGGTGAAGTGAACCCAATACTTTGAACCCAGTAGCAAAAAAAAAGACTAATAAAGCAGTTGTTCTACAAGGAGTCACAGCGGAGACAGAAAAACCTATCTCGGCTCACAAGAAAAGCACCTTCTATTAGGCTTTATCACACGCAGAGTGCTCGCAGGTAATGTGCCCTCAGTTACGGATCACTTATCATTAGATTTAAACATGAGGAGTGTTCAAATACGTTACCTAGGACTGCTCGATTTCGCGGCAAAGAAATGGATGTCGCAATGCCTTCGTGTTGTAATAGTACGTCGATCAGGTTCGTGGCTAGGAAGCTTTATCAGGGGGAAGAGGGGGGGGGGGGGGGGGCATGCTAAAGTTTTTGTCATTTTCTGAAAAAACAAGCCTTTTTTGTTCAATATATACCTCCCTGCATGAGCACATCGGGGCTAGCTAGATCAGGGGTAGGAGGATGGGGTTGGCACGACTTTTCTGAGGCTATGAGCCTGGCGTTGATCTTATAGATAGACGTGCAGTGAAAGCAGTGTACAGAACCAAAGCTTGGGGCTTTTATCTCTCTTTTTGTTCAGAACTCATATTCGTATACGGCATGAACGCAGACGACAATGCCCGGATAAAGAGATTGTGCTCACTACTACGATCAAGGCAACACACGAATTATTCTCGTGTATAAGTGCCAGAAAATGGACTGTGCACCATCGCGAATTATTTTTCTCTCGTCGCCTTCAAATGACAATACGCAATTGTGCAGTAGTAGATGGTAAAATAAAAATGAACGGATAAACGTTAGCGCAGCATGGTACTAGTTCACAATGAAACAAGAACATTTTATACGTAACACAATTCATGAATTAAGGCAATCAACGCGATGCAACCAAATCGCGCTAATTTGGTTTAGAACGTTGTCAATATGATTTTTAGTTACTTGATATACGCGAACTAGCCTACTCGCTCAATATTGCGATCGGTGGGGATGCTTCACGCAAAGGAAACGGTAAATGTTACAGCTGTTCAGGTAGCTCCATTCAGCTATCCACAACCTTATCTTTCCACCTTAGCGGCGCCCAAGTCTCGACACCCTAATGACAACGTTATCTTGCCAAGATAGTGGTGCCTGCACATGATGTCACTCACTTTGATACCCTCCTCTAAACAAACATGTTAATTAGTAACCCCTTGTTTATACAAGGAATTATTCATTTTTATTTATGATGTGCCCGAAAATCGAAAGCTGCTGGCATTGTGTAACAATGATTATGATGCTCGGATGCTTACCCGAAGGTCAAGTGTTCGATTCCGGCCGCAGTGGTCCCATATTGATAGAGGCAAGGTGCCGCAGGCCCGAGTGTTGTGCCATGTTAGTGCACGTTAAAGAACACCACATAGTTGAACATTACGGAGCCCTCTACTACGGCGTCTCTCACAATCGTATGTTCGTTTTGGGACCCATCTGATATTACACTATAGAGCTAGTAATCTTTGAGATTCGAACGATAACTAGTTTGTTAAAGTTTAACTATTGCAACCTAAAGCTGCATGCATTGAACAGAGAGTTTAGGTCGTTCATGCAACTCTCTTGGTCTTTTCTGTTTTTTATATTCTCTATTAACGAATAAACTTATCTTTCAAAGCTTTAGGGAAGAGATGTGAAATGATGAAATTATTTGATTGATGAAAATAACAACCAAGGAAAACTGACTGAAACTATACTGGAGAACTCCCAATGCTACAAGCAGAACGTCGGAGGTGCAGCTCTCGACTTGTAATATTTTCTGCGAGAGCTAGCCATACTGAGACAAAAAACCTGAAAGGTTTGTTTATAAATGAAGGATGATTAGTTTATACCAGGTGAACACATGCGGCTAACTAGAGCCCAGCAACTAAACTTCTTCCTGGTAGAAATGGAATACTTGAAATGAAAAAAAAAAATTTGTAGCTTTAGTGGTCGAGTGAAAGAGCGAATAAAAAGGTTGGCTCTGTGAAAGACATGCCTTAAAACTCACGTCAAACATTCACGTCACTCACATCAAATGGTGTCATAGCTTCAAACACCAATATACATTGCTCAAGCTTTGATTTATATCAACACAATAAGCACCACTTCTCTGAAGACACGTCTCACGTTCGCGTTATACCGATTTACACGACGCAGGGATCAGCCATGTTTGTAGGAAGCGAAGCTCCTTAGTGCGTGGGCTAGTCCCTTATCATCCATCGAAGCTATAGCCCCTATAGCACTTGGAGTTCTCACTAGATGGCAGTGCGGCGCTCGCTCCACTGCGATGCGTAGTCTCTAGTAGATGCGTGCTTTAGTGTGGTATTAGAAGGACGGACGAATGGACAGGCGTACGGGCGGATGGGTGGATGGACGGATGAACAGACAGAATTCAAGGAGGATTCACGGTTTACCGAGGTACCTCCGGAGCATCGCCCACTCACCCTCATTCACCTTGTGGATATTCCCTCATTTATTTTCTGTTCTTTCGCAACATTTCTGTGCGACATTCTCAGGCAGAAAAAATGCGACCTTTTCGATTATTTGCACGATATTTTTAATGTTCACACAAACATCATCGCAACAGTTGCGTTAACGCGTTAAATTTGGGCCCTTAATCATGTGCTTTCTCAAGATATGTCACACAGGCCCGTTATTTGAATTAGAATGCTTCATTTTTTTTCACAGCAGTAAACTAGGCCCCGATATCTAACTAGGGGTAGTCGCCTTTTGTTATTTTTAATGAGTGTAATACAAATGCGATAATTTGTGCAACTGTTCTATACGAAATGATGCAGTGATGAAAAAATTCGTCCTCTCGTTCAGAGCTCCAATACTAGAGATTTTGACGGCTTAGATTACGACGACATTGGCTACAATTTCGGTGGGTCATGGTTGAGAGAACAAAGTCAAAAAGCACCGTTTTTCTCCCTGCAAATATTTACACCTCATGAGACCACGGTGCTGAAAAGAGAACTTAACTGAAAAGAACATTAACTGAAAACATGTGGTAGCGTGAATTCTTCAATTCCAGGTGCTTATTATGCATTGTTGTGGTTTTACGTCCCAATGCCACGGCAGGATAAATACATCGTAGAGGAGGGTTTCGGAAATTGGGAACATGTGCACCTGTGGTTGTGCACCCATTGATTGATATGTGGGGTTTAACGTTCCAAAACCACCATATGGTTATCAGACGCCGTAGTGGAGGGCTCCGGAAATTCTGACCACCTGGGGTTCTTTAACGTCCCCCCAAATCTGAGCCCACAACATTTGAGCCTCCATCGGAAGTGCAGCCGCCACAGCCGGGATCCGAACCTGCGACCTGCGGGTCAGCAGCCGAATACCTTGGCCACTAGACCACCACGGCGGGGCGTGGTTGTGCACCCAATTCTGGGCAGATTCATGAGCCTCTAGCGTTATGCCTCTATCGGAATAGAGTTTCTAGTCGGTGACCAAGTAAATGCCTTCAGTTTCGAGGGCTGTATTCACTCGTTGAATATTTGCTTTTCAACCTAATGTTCGCACCGCTAAGGAAATTCCGTTTCCTTCTCGTATGCGTAGTCATAAGTCGGTAATCGTAATCCACACAGTCAAAGCATCCAGCATTTTTAAGTCTTTCAATAACTTTTGGAATGAATGGTTAAATTAGGGAGCCTTCGTGTGCGCGCCTCCATGTCTCGGAGGCACCCTAGTTTATATTATCTGGCTGAGTAAGGCCCGCTCGTTGGGAAACGGAACGAAGTTACTTTAGAGAGCTTCATTCTTAAAGGCAAAAACACAGGCACGTTCGCCTACGGCGGCCCCTCAATGACGTGCCAGGATTTTTTCAGCCAACGTTCCGTCGCATCGCGTAGAAATCAAAGGATGTAAAAACTAATGTTTATTGTGGTTTATGACGTTTGTTATCACCACCAGTTCGCTCTGTGCAAAACGGGCCGTGAGTGCGAATGCGGAAAATGGTGACGTGCGTTGTGAATGTATTCATCTATAGGAAAACCCTCGACCTCCTCGGAACGCGAGTTCGGAAACACATTTTGAACGTTCAATTTGCTATTCTTTGTAGCGATCTTGCTTACATTGTTGAAGCTATCTGGCATTAGTGTTTGTGCATGCTGCTTCCGATGTTCTTTACTTTGTGTACATCGATTGACATTGCTTTCTCTAAGATACTTTTATCTTGTACTCCTCCATATGCATAAATACGTAGTGGAGCAGAGTTCATGCTGCATCGTCAACGCTATCGCGTCTAGTTCACATTCGTTTTGACTAGCACAGAAAATGGTCACGTTTTAGTGCGACCGCAAGCTTGCTGATTTGCATTCCTTTGCTTACCCAGGGCAATGTAATTTTACGCACACATAAGCAATTCGCCGGAGCACTTGAGTGTATTTGTGATTAAGTAAATATTAAAAAAAAGAAATACGCAGCTCGCGCTGACTTGTAAATTCTGCAATACGCACCATATCCACGCTGATTTTAGAAACAAAAGTTCTTCCATTGCGAACACTGTCTTATTTTTTCCTTCCTGTTATCCACTCGACACAAAGCAAACCTGCAGAGATTATTATGTTTCAACAAGATATCAACCAGTCATGTTTTCGCATGTTTTTGCTGCAGAAAACAACTCCATCGATTTTTATGCTCCCCCTCCTATTAGTGAGCATAATAAATAGTCTCTGATGTTTCACGTGGAGGGCTCCGAATATTTTGACCACCTTGGGTTCTTTAACGTGCTCCTAAATCTAAGCAGACGGCCCACGAGCATTACCTCCTCCATGGAAAATCCAGCTACCGCTGCCGGGATTTGAATCCTCAAATTGTGGTTCAACAATCGAGCATTTTAACCACTAGACCACCGTAGCGGGTGTATTTGAGAAACAACTTTTAAATGAAATTTGAATATTTTCAAAAATGGGAAAATTTATTTTGTTTCCGCTTGTTTGTGAATTCCTTTTGATGAGTATTGGCTTATTTGCTCGATAGCATTCGGCAACACTGTCAATACCCTCCAATGGGTGCACGCCACGTGCTGAGGTCAAGACAAAGAAGAGGAGCCGAGCACGAGCTGTTGGCGCAAGCACCGCGATTCTTGTGTTGCTTTCAGTCGCCGGCCTTCAGCGTCCATCGACCTCATTTTCAGGTGCTACTTTCAGGTGCTACGACGTTGTTTCGGAATTGGCCAATCACCTGTCTTCCAGAACAGGCCGCCTCCTAGATGGCCACCCTCCAGCGCTAGGGTGACTCCACTGGCCAGGTTCGACACCGTCAACTGCTGCGCCAGCAGTTGACCCAACTCCACCCCGCTGAAAGCCACGCTCAAACAGCTAACGGCCAAGAGGACGAGTGCAGCCAGTGTGGTACCCACGACAAACATCCAGTGGAACACGTGACGGGACTATTGACGCGGCCTATCGTGGCTCAACCACTCTTCTACGTTTCACCTTCGAATGCAGCCGTAAACCATCCCGTGCTTCCTCAGTACGAACCATTCCTTCCTGCCGCGCAAGATCATGATGGGGTCGCGGGCCAGAATATAGTCACCTCATGGAGTCCTCGACATTGTGGAACCTCTACGGTAACCAAGGTAGAGGCGAAGGACAGCGCTGCACTGGCGAGCCGCACGAAGGGACCCGTGAGAACGCACCGCAGCACGCTGTCGGCGCTGAGGAAGATCACAGCAACGTGCACCAGAACACTCGGGCTGAAGATACTATTTAGCACGAGCACTACGGTCAGCTACTCAGGCTTGGGAACCGTGTTCATTAGAGGCATTCTGCTCAAGTCAACATCTCTGTGCACGGCGCCGTGGGGTTGGTCAAGTTTCGCGAACACTGCACCACAATCATTAACAGCGGTCTAGAGTGCAGCGGCGTCTGCCGTCCGTGTAGTTGCGTGGTGCAGGAAGGGAGAAGATTCATGTCACCACAGGAACCCGACTTGCCCAGATCTAGATCCGTGGGGCGACTTTCGCTGCGGCAACCACAGACTAGCCTACCTGGTTGACACGTCGGGAACGAAGTCGACTGTGGAGCAGCCTCACGATGTTGTCGATGTTGCAGCCTCACAATGTTGTTTGCAGCGGCTGCGTTCATAATTTACTATATTTTATCTTGCTGTGTAGTGTCGGAGTTGCGTGACCATTATTTTGTCTTAATTGTAGCCTATATTTACTACACCGTTATAATAAAAGTCTTCACAATTTCGGCTCGGACAACTTTCTTAATGCTAGTTAGAAAGTTGTTAAAAATTTTGTTGACATCCTTGAACGTACATTGCATTAGGCAAATGAATTTGTTGGTGGGCTTGGTGTATTAACGGCAATAATATGACGAAATAGCTTGTATTACTTTTGCCCTAGTAACAGCTTGTCGTAATGACTCTCTTGAATAAAAATAAGCCAAGCGGCTGGCGTGACTACCGCAATATGCGTAAAAAATCAGGAAATGCGAATATTAAACATCTCGATGTAATCAAAACGCAGCCTGGGTAAGCGTGGTATGTTCGTGCCAAGCACAGGGAAATCTAGTTTAACAGGTGAGTGGGCGCGGAAACCTTTTATTAGAGGCGAAGCTCCTTGTGGTCTAGGGCGATCTCTCGTCTCTCCTGCGTACCCAGCAGCGTCTCCCTTGCCATACAATAGATGGCATTGTGTGGATATGTCCTTGGAATGATATCACTGGATGGCTTTAATGGTTTTTGTATAGTTGACGATTTCGTATAGTTTACGGACAAACAGACAGGCACACAGACAGAGACATACTGACATACGGAAGCACGGACAGACGGACGGACGGGCGCATGCTTCGCCCCGCTCATCATCATTCAATCAGTGGATGTGCTTTGAATTTTTTCAACGTACCTGTTACATTCGCTTAACCTATAAGCCATGTGGCGTAGCTAAAAACTCGTTTGGTCCCGTGCGCTTAGTGTCACTGCGTACGGAAGAGCTAAAATACCCGGATAATAAATATTGCCTGGAATATGCCACAACATACGTCACATGGTTCAGCTACAGATTAAAATATAATTTTCAAAGCAAGTCAGACGAGAACAAGCAGCGTTCAGTTTATAATGGCCGATGACTCATAGTAGATAGTAATGTAACTAGACTGACCACCTTTTGCAAAACACACTGAGTACAAACAAAGGATTTCATCGTCAACGGCAGCCGAATGCACGTCTCCCCGAGGTCAACCGTATAGCCGAACATTTATTTTTTACCCTACTTATTCTTAAATGCACCTACGGTGCCATCGTAATTTGTTTGTCGCAGGCTTTTGCTCGATCACTGAATTATTTCATATTATCTAAGCTTCCCGACAACAGTGTAATCATGTTTCAAATATGGAGCGTGTGTACTGAAGCTTGCTTTTCGTCCATCATGTGACACTGTAATTTGTAGAAATTTAAGTCGTTGCTTCACTATTGCGGCAAGACTGACTTTTTTTTTTGCTTCCCCTTCAGCGGAATTAGGTTAGGCTGCTGGTCGTCGTGCTTACCAACGACTTTTTATTAGCTGTCACGTTTCTCTCGCGGTGGCCGCGTATACTCGCTCCCATACCATGCCGCCCCTTTAGTTCTTCCTTTCGACATGTGGCGGCGGCACAATCTGCGTCGCACACTATTTTACTCATTCAACCACATGGTAGCAATGCGCGACACGCAGACGTCTTCGCTCTCACGAATGGTGCGCCTACTTGCCGTAGCGCTTTGGGAGAGAATCGCAATTGTCTTTCTCCGTGCGTCTAAGTACCAGTCTCAGCATCGTACCAGTCTCAGCATTCGGGTTTTTCGGCGAAGGCAAACAAAAAAATCTTAAAGGCTAATTTTCGTAGAAGTGTGGGGAAACTTGTGCTACGCCCTCGTTAGCATATTATATAAGGCTGCTGGTACTCATGATGCCTACGGTTCATTTCTACAGAGACTTCAAAAACGTTAAGCAGCTGTAGAATGTCACGTAATCAGCAACGTAGGCAACTTACACAGCATGCAGGCACAAGTTATCGCATACTTATAATTAGTCTGTTTCCTGAATGATCAATACAGGGTGACGATATGTCGATTTAGTTAGAAAGTGGGCAGCTTAAGATAAAAACAGGGGTCCTGTAAGGGATGACGGTGATGTTTATTATTGACAAACCAAAAAAAAACAACAAAATGCCTCGCTAGTGTTCTTAAATGCCGTGTAGGAACCTATTCTAAGCTAGCATTGATGCCCACGTGTGACTAATGGACAGGTGGCGCCACTATACCCCCGCGTGAGTAGATGATTACATACCAACTCTTTTTTCTGCTGCAGTAAGCAATTTCAGGATATTGTGAGCGTTCGTGTTGTCCTGTTGTAATGGTGATGGAGGAAGGCAGCCACCAGTTGGACCGTACCGTTGGACCTGGGTCGTCGAAGCATGGGTGACTCAGAGCGACGACATGGTGAAGGGGAAGAAGAGTGGGAAGGAGAGCGTCGAGAAGCAGAGGTTTGTGTATCGGGAACATCTTGCGCGTCGCGTTGGTAAGCTTCAGGCGACGTGTGAGGAGCACGGTATAGGCTCCGAAGCGAGTACTGATATCTTTCTGCCTCAGGGTCCTCAGTGAAGCATCGATGACATAGGCGTGCGACGTGATCTGGAATTCCGCAGGTGTGGCAGATAGGGCGATTTGCAGCAGTGCGCCAGGGATTCCCGTAGTACTGCTGTGTAGACGAAAATGGCATCGTGGGCTGTCGCTCAGGTTACGGAGGCGACGCTAGCAAAAAACGCGGTGGCCTTGCTGCAGCAGCCGCATAAAGTGGCGCCGCGACAGGTGTTTGTGGGGAGGCGGACAACAACAACGTCTTCGACACTTGCTCATGAATAGCCTGTTCGATGTTTGGCACTAGGCAGTTCGGGGGTAATCACTGGTCGGCTAATACGACGGGCAAGAAAGCCGCTGAGTCACTTCTTCGCTTACATACTCCTTAATCTCTGCTAGTAACTGCAGGTAGTAGACCACAGACATTTGATGATGGTAGATTTTAGTGGCGCAAGGGCAACTCAGGCCAAAGAGCGCCAAACACACGGTTTTTGGTCGATTTGATCATAAAAAGTCTACTCAGGGTGGCAAGAGTAAAAGAGTAGTGTATAGAACTTAAACTTAGGTGTAGTGACTATGTGTGATGGGTTTAAAACGGGCTACGCTCATGGGTTTTACAAAGTCATGCCGTGTCGTCAACAGTCCTTGTCAAGACAAGGAGTGCGTGCTGCATGACATTTGATAAAAAAAAAGTCTCAGCGGTTCCCTCAGGATTGAGAGGAGGCTGAGATTAGTCAGAATATGTTATGGAATGTAGGAAGCCTACACTAGCTAAAAACTTTAGGACTACTTTTGGGGGAAACAAGGGATCGTCTCCAAGAAAAAATTGTGGATGAAGCGGAATGTGACATTTGTACAGCTTTGAAAAGTGACACAGTCTTTCTTGTTCGAGGTACGGACAGGTAATTAGAACGTGAACGACAGACAGCTCATCACCACATTTTGCACAATGTGGTGCTGGAGAGTTCTTTAAAAGGTGCGAGTGTGTTGCATGTGTATGACCGATCCTGAGTCTGCACAGTGCAACCTCTTGGTGCCTGTTACGTTTTTCAGTCAGATATCTTCCTATTCTTGGCTTTACTAAGTGCAGTTTGTTTGCGTTTGCTGCGTTCCATTCTTCTTGCCATTGTCTACGCATTCGGGATATGATGAGTGGCCTCAGGTCCTCATACGGGATGGTGTCTACGTCAACTGATGGGCGGAGTGCTGCTGACTTCGCAAGTTTGTCTGCTATCTCATTGCCAGCAATGTTGCAGTGTCCCGGAATCCAGCATAGCGTGATTTTGAGCTTAGATTTGCGGGCTGACATGATGCATTTTCGAAGTGTATTAGTAACTGGGTTTTTGAGTATCTTAGTGGAGGACAGCGCAGTCACAGCACTGAGAGAATCTGTGTATATGATTGAGGCTGGCTCTTTCTCCTTTAAAATGTGCGTTACAGCTAAAAGTATGCCATTGCATTCTGCAGTAAATATACTGGTATGTTCGTTCATTGTTCTAGATTCAGAGAAAGCGGGACCGTGTGCCGCACATGCGACTGCGGAGGACTTGGAGGCATCAGTATAATATTCAGCACACCTGTATTTTGCCTGCAGGAACTTGAAGTGTTGATCGATTGCTACTGGGTGGCCATTTTTTCCTACCTCTAGGAATGACAAATCACAATCGATAGCCTGCATTTCCCATGGCACAACAGTGTCCTTGTGAGAGGTTAGTTGAAGATTGGAGACCGGTATGTGCATATTTCCAAGGTGTGAGGCCACTCTGAGGGAATACGGTGGCGTAGCTGATGGTCGCCTCGAAAACAGGAGGGCGTTCGATGTATCCTGCAATAGCGCGCGAGCTGGGTGGTCGACATGGGACAGCACCTTGGTGGCATACGTGACACTTGTAAACTGACGTCGCCGTTCTAGTGACCACCGGTCTGTCTCAACATACAGGCTGGCTGTCGGGCTGGTTCGGAAAGCACCGCTGGCCAGCCGGAGCCCAAGGTGGTGCACTGGGTCAAGCATCTTCAATGCAGATCTTGAAGCTGACTCGTAAACTACCGAGCCGTAATCGATGCGCGATAGCACTACACTGTTGAGAAGGTTGAGTAGACAGTCACGGTCTGTGCCCCATGACTGATGCGAGAGAATCTTGAGCAGGTTTAAGGCTTTCAGGCACTTAAGTCGTAGCTGTTTGATATGTGTAACAAAGCTGAGCTTTTCATCAACCACAACACCTAGAAATTTGTGATCTTTTTTGGTAGTTATGGTTTGTCCATTAATTGAAATGTTGGGGGGTGGCCTTATGCCACGTAGTTTTGAGAAGAGTACGCAAACAGTCTTGTCACAGTTAAACTTAAACCCATTTTTGTCTGCCCAGCTTGACAGCTTGTTTACTGCCAACTGAATCTGACGTTCACACGTGGCTATGTTGCATGATTTGAAGCTGATCTGAATGTCATCCACATATACAGAGTAGGAGATTGTTTTAGGCAGTATGGTGTTTATGGAGTTCATTTTTACGATGAATAGTGTGCAGCTAAGAACACCGCCCTGGGGTACGCCATTCTCTTGCGTAAACCACTTCGATAAGGCATTACCAACACGAACCACAAATGTACGGTCAGAAAGGTAGCTTTCAATAGTATTCAGCATATTTCCTGACACTCCAAAAGATCGCAGGTCACGGAGAATGCCATAACGCCATGTCGTGTCGTAAGCCTTTTCCAAGTCAAAAAATACAGATAGGCAGTGTTGTTTATGAATGAAGGCATCTCTGACATAGGATTCAAATGCTACCAGTTGGTCAGTTGTCGACCGGCCAGACCTGAATCCAGCTTGATGACGATCAAGGAGGCCATTGTATTCAAGGTAATACATAAGGCGGCGATTCACCATTTTTTCGAACACCTTGCCCAAACAGCTGGTCAGCGCTATAGGCCTGTAACTAGCAGCAAGTGTGGCTTCTTTTCCTTGTTTAAGAATGGGTATGATAACTGCCTTTTTCCAGGTCATGGGCAGACGCCCAGAGGACCATACATTGTTGAAAAAAATGAGGATGACGTCAAGCGTTTCTTCGTGTAGGTGTTTCAGCATGCCGTAAGTAATCCTGTCCGAGCCCGCTGCTGAGCTGCCGCACTTTGCCAGTGCTGCCTTTAGTTCACCTATAGTAAAGGGGGCATTGTACCCTCCTGCCGATGGCCTGTCATCACGAATAGGTTTACGTTCCTCGGCAAGTTTGTATCGCCTAAAGGAGTCTGTATAATGTGAAGAGCTGAAAATATACTCGAAGTGTTGGCCTAAGGCATCTGCCTGGTGTTCCAGTGTATCACCAGCAACACTAACAAGGGGCAACGGATGAGTGCTGTACCCTTGGAGTGCTCTTACTCTGTTATACACCTTATGCGTGTCAGTGTAAGAGTTCACCGATGAGAGGAAGGATTGCCAGCTCTGTCGTTTAGATTCTCGTCGGACACGTCTACCGTTTGCTTTTGCACGCTTAAAATTCACCAAGTTTTCGACTGTAGGATACCTGCGGAATTTCGACCATGCTTTGTTTTGATTGTCACGAGCATTTTTGCACTCAGAGTTCCACCAAGGTCGTCTTTTGTTCCGTGTATTGTTAGATGTATGTGGGATAGATTGCTCTGCGGCCTGTATAATGTGCAGTGTGACCAACGCTTCAGATTCATCGATGCCTAGGGTTTCAATTGATGAGCGCGATAGTTTTGAGAGTTTTCGGAATTTCGTCCAGTTCGCACCCTGTTCTCGAAACCTGGTTACATTCACAGTCATTGTACTCGTATTTTCTTTGTATTTTACACAAACAGGAAAATGATCACTTCCATAGAGGTTATGAATTACAGCCCACTCAGTGGTTGCCAAGAGTGAAGGAGATCCGATAGCAAGATCTATTGCTGTGTATGAGTTGTGCGCTGCATTAAAATATGTTGGCTCTTTTTTGTTAAATATACAGGAGCCGGAGGACAACAGAAAGTTTTCAATTAAGGAGCCTCGAGAATCTGTTCTTCTACATCCCCATAAAGGGTGGTGCGCGTTAAAATCTCCGACCAACAGAAATGGATGCGGAAGCTGATCGATGAGTGCTTCAAATTCTTTAGTAGAAAGTTGGTAGTCTGGAGGGATGTATAGTGAACACACTGTTGTTACTCGTCCAAAAATTAGAGTTCGTATTGCCACTGCTTCTAAGCCGGTGACCAGAGTGAGGCTTTGAGACGGAACTGCTTTTTGCACCACGATAGCGACACCACCAGATGAATGTGTAGTGCCCTGTCTGTCCTTTCGGTATACCACATATCTTTTCAAAAAGCTAGTGTGTGTAGGTTTTAGGTGTGTTTCCTGTAAGCAAAGTATGTTTGGTTGGTGTTGTGCAAATATTTCATAGATGTCGTCTAAGTTCTTAAGTAAGCCTCGGCAGTTCCATTGGATAATATTTTCGGCAGCCATTTTTATGAATGAGGAAAAGAGCGTCACTTATTCATACTTCGCTGCCTCTATTAGGAGGCTTCACTGGCGGGTGTCTTTTCCCTCTGAGGCGATCGATGGAGCCCCGCCTCTTTTGGGGGGATTCCGTCAGCATCTTAGACGCTGAGGATCCTGGTGTCACTTCCATTGCCTCCGGTAGACCGGAAGAAGCTAGTGGAGGTTTGTCAGAAGAGACAGGTGTCTCAGTTGTCTTTGTGGTCCCTGGGGTCTGATGAAGTTCGACCTCCGGGACGTGAGAGGTTGGCGCAGCCTGTGGCTGCTTGGTGGGGGGCAAAGATGTGCACACATCAGCAAAGCTGTATTGCGTGCCCACCGTCACTAGACGCCGCCCGGCCCCCCGGCGCGCTGCGTCAGCGTACGTCCTTCCGGAGAAGAGCGACACCTTCTTCCAGGCTTCAGAGAATGTGATGTTTTCCATTACTTTTGTCTGGATAATTTCCTTTTCCTTTTGAAAATTTCACATGTTCGCGAGTACGCTGCGTGCGGCCCGTGACAGTTAGGGCACTCTGTTTGCGTGGAAGTACAGCTCTCTGTTGGGTGCTCATGATCACCACATTTTGCACATGTTTGTTTTCCGCGACAGGTATTCGACCCATGTCCATATTTCTGGCATTTGTAGCACCTTCTAGGGTTGGGTATGTAGGGGCGGACTTTGCAGTGAAGGAACGCAGCTTTCACGGATTCTGGCAGGGTGGAACGGTTGAATGTTAGTACTATATGAGGCGTCACCACTTCTTCATTGTTTCGCCTGATGGTTATCCGACGAATGGCTACTACGCCTTGCTCTCGAAAGCCTTCAAGAAGGTCAGCTTCAGTTTCTCGCATCAGATCACGTTGTGAAATGACGCCTTGAACAGTGTTAAGGCTGCGATGGGGGGTGATAGACACGTCCAGGTGGGCGAACTGCTTCTGTTTAAGGAGAGTGTCTGCATGCTGTTTCTGGCTTACTTCAACAAGAAGATCACCGGATGACAGTTTCTTTGCGTCGTACTTTTTGCCTATTAGGTTAGCAAGGGTTTTAGCTATCAGGAAAACCGACAGTCCTGCAACTGAGACGTTATCTGCCAGAGAGTGTATGACTAAATAGCGTGGGAAGTGGTCACAATTGCTTCCGGTTCGTTTGGAGTTTTCATCGGTGCGGTTCCTTTTCAGGGACCGATCATTGTAAGGAGGGAAAGTTTTTGCCATGTGATGCATTTCATGTTCGGCGGCGATGGTGACCACCCACCACCGAGCCCAACAGGGGGACGCTACAAGGTAGAACACTTGAAGGCGCCAGTCATACATCGCCGCTATAACCAGATATAACTACCCAAGGTTGGGTAACTACACAAGGTTAACCCTTGCCGCCAGGAAATTTGGAAGTAAACAGAAGAGAGTAGAAGACAGGACAGATAAATAGTGAGAGATAAAGACGAAGATGTAGGGAGAGAGAGAGACAGGAAAAGGCGACTGCCGATTTCCCCTGGGTGGGTCAGCCCAGGGGTGCCGTCTACGTGAAGCCGGGGCCAAAGGGGTGTGTTGCCTCTGCCAGGGGGCCTTAAAGGTCCAATCACCCAGCGTCAGCTCAACCCCCAGGATCCCCTTTTCCCCGGGCACGGCAAAGCCACGCACGGCTAGGCGTGGGAGGGAGTAGAAACTCCCCCGTTAGCTCGGGTCCGTGGTGTCGCTACACACCAAACGCCTACTTGCGCAGGCGCCCCTGCGGGGAGACCACAGACATTTATTACCTCAGAGTAGTAAATGTCTGTCGTTTACTATTTCCAGTTACTACTTAGGTAGTGAATGTTGTGACAGCACTTTACAACGTCAAAAGTTAGTAAGTAGCACTTTTTTTAAGAGTGTATGTGATATGCACTGTGAAGATAATGACTTTCATAAAAAAAAACAAGGGCCATAAAGACATCGCGAATTTGTGTTGAGAATGTTTTAGTGTAGATACAAAAAACGACCGAGTCATTTCAGGCGAAGAGGAGGGGGACAAAGATGGAAGAACCGGGAATTAAGCCCGCTCAAATGAAGCCTAATTGCGTAAGACACGTCCTTCCTGTCTTCATGAAATGATGCCGGAGAGAGCTCTGAGAGCGTGCTGGACGTCCTTTGTTAATCTTCACTTAATGGGATCGTTAATCCTCTTCAATAAACGCAACTCAACACCGTAAGGTCATTTGAAACTCGAACGTTGCTTAACGTCCTCGATAGAATACTGTTGACTCCGGCTGTAGTCAAAATAATGCAACTCAGTAAGGAGTTTTCTAATCAATTGGCATGTATTGCGAACTCATTGCAGTCTGAACTGTAACACTCATCGTTGGCCAAGAGCTTGGACGTTGAGCCTTTGATAACCGAGATATTGATTACCCCATCAAACTGCGCAATGAAGGAAGGTTGCGGTGAGCAACCACGCTCTTGGTGCCCCGATTATAACGCGTGATCCGTGTTTGTGCAAGCAGTGGATTACACTGAGCGTGATTTCCTCGCAACCTCACCAATCTTCTTGAACGGTGCGAACGTTTCGGGTCACTGATTTGTACAATTAGCAGGTCACGTATTCGCCGGCCTCTTCCAGCAGCGCTATCAGGACGTGTGTGTACGCGAAATTTGCGTTATGTCGTCGAATAACGTGTGAGTTGAAGGTGGGAGTGCATAACGTCGCGATCTCTTTGTGTTATTCGCACTACATACACAATTTGAATATTCTGTACAGACAGGTGAAAAAGATTCCTGTGCGCTTCGTTGTACATTAGTTTCGGGCTGTCTGCACATGCATGCTAAGTTCATTTTACGATTCCTTATATTAGACTCTATTGTTCTTTTCTTCATTGACCTCAGTATGATGTCGGGCTCTTAATTTGCTTGGTGTTCGCTTTACCAATATAATAGATATTGAAAGTGAAGCCGCAGTGAATGAAAATTTTAGTCCATGCGGTAAATGACCTATTAAACCCTGCACCTGTATAAAAAGGCAGCCCACTGTTACAATTAAAGTTGCTGGCTCTCAAAAGCTGTGAGCAGGTAAGACAAACAACAAGTTAAGGAAGGCCAACTTTTACTTACGAAGGAGTAACCGCAACATGGTTAGGGGAACAGGATGAAATGAGGAGTTACGAGTATGTGTTAAAGTTCGCACAGGTGGATCTTAACACATGTCTATAACACAACACGGCATGGGCAAAAAAACAAAGAAGACAGAGTGAAAGCTATTTTTTTGCTTATGAAAGGTGCATCTCTAAAACTTCCCACCAAATTCTCTAGCCATGCGAACAAACTTGTCCGTCCCACCTATTCTTCGAATAGGTGAAAATAATATACCAGAACATCGCACACCTGTTTCTGAGTGTACATAGGCATATTAAAAATTGGTGCTTTTCCATAGTCTGAAAAAATCTCTTTAAATTTTTTGTCAACAAAAAAAAAAGAAGATAGAGGCTAGGGAGCTTACACTGACGGCAGGTGAAGTGTGCGCAAGGAAAAAAGAAAACCTAACTAATAAATTAGGACATATGTGGCCCATAGTGTGTGGCAAGCTAAATAGGCCACAACGGCAGCAAAAAACTAAATAAAGAAAAAAATATTACTGCAGAATGAGGAAGCGAAAAAAAATAGTTTACTGCACAAAATAAGAAATGCGCCCCACCACGGTGGTCTAGTGGCTAAGGTACTCGGCTGCTGACCCACAGGTCGCGGGATCAAATCCCGGCTGTGGTGGCTGCATTTCCTATGGAGGCGGAAATGTTGTAGGCCCGTGTACTCAGATTTGGGTGCGCGTTAAAGAACCCCAGGTGGTCAAAATTTCCGGAGCCCTCCACTACGGCGTCTCTCATAATCATATGGTGGTTTTGGGACGCTAAACCCCACAAATCAATCAAAATAAGAAATGCGTAGCGCGCATGAGCACACCGACTGTATAAATTTCTTTCTTTGAGGCCACTTGTGTGTCGTGTAAACTAAGCATTACTTGAGTACTGCTCACTTGAATGTCCTTCTAGGTAGTCTGTGACGCAAGCGCGAAGTTGAGACAGGCACGGCTAAACAAGCTGCCTCTGAGCTACATATCGCTGTCTCCACGTGCATAAGGTTATGCACAAAAAACATATGCGAGGTCACCTGCTAATGATCTGGCGAGGATAAAGAAAGACTTGAGCTGTCACCCTCTAATTGAGAGACCAGTCGCCATAACTTCAAGCACAGTCCGGCGCGATATGAAGGCTATTGCACGAGCGTCAACCCTACGTTACTAGAATAAACTCAGTGCCAAAGCTCCGCTGGAGAGGTGGGTCGCATGATGGTCGCGAGAACTATCGTGGCGCTGCATTCAGATTTTGCTACCGCGCACGGTCTGTCTGGCCTTGTATATTCTGTCTGGCCTTGCATTACCCGAGAGTTAATATTGTCAAGCAAATAAGAATTATCATTCCATTTCTTCATTAATACATGCAACAGCATTCGTCAAATATGGTGGAGATGCCGCCGCTGGGTATGGTGTATATATTGTGTGAGAACAATTGCACAACAGTCATCAATACAGCAATTACAAAACTTGGAGGACACTTGAGCTTCGCCTTCAAGAGTACAACGTGATAGCGTAGCCAGGCTTTCTGCGAATCACCTTCTCAATTACTAGCCTAGCTTCGGTCTCGGTGCATGCCTCAACCGTGCCATGGGGGAACGGTGCCGCACAGTCATTCGAGCGCCCCGGTGGAACGAATGACTGTGCGCGCAACACTGACTGGCTGTTTCAAACTATCGTAGAATGTCTACTGCAAGCGCAATGCTGAACTGCCAATTACGCCATAATTGTTCTTTTTGCGAATCTGCCAGGAGCCCGCTGCGCGTGCCAAAGGCAAAACGCGAACGTTTTTGCACTCTGCCATGGGGGGATTTTTCAAATATTTCAAATAACCACGCATAGAGCGTTTCACGTGTTTTGACGCCCGGCGCGATTCTACGCTTCTACACGTAATATTGCGTGTGTTAGATTCCGTCTCCTACATGTACGAAGGAATTGTATACACGCACCTCTTTTTTTAAATCTACAATAATAATGAGAACTTGTACTATATAGTGGGTAGACCCACTAGAAGGCACCTGTGAGTGTTTGGAAGCTTCTCTTCATTATTTATGTAAGAAATAAAGAAGCGCACTTACGACAATTTAATAGTTGTTTACTCGACGTATGGCGGGGCACCACTTCGTTACGTTATCCAGCATCTCGCGGTACCTGGCAAAAGCCACTTTGCCGGAACACAATGGGACGTTATTGCTGCCAACGTGAAGGATGAGCGTTTCCGTTAACGGAGACACGAACTCTAGAATTGAGCTTACATCACTAATGGTAGCACCACTCTGAGAGATGAAGGCTGGCGTACCCGCATGAAGCGGATCAAAATGCTGGTATAGGTAGTTTGTCTGTGAGTCACCCAAAATGGCTGTCGATGTGGCACTCTTAAGGTATTTGCGGTCAACAATTTTCGCATATATATATATATATATATATATATATATATATATATATATATATATATATATATATATATATATATATATATATATATATATATATATATATATATATATATATATCAAATCAGTTTCGACAATTTGCGTGCTTCTGTGGTAGAACACCTGATTGCCACGCAGTCAGCCTGGTTTCAATTCTCACTCATACTGAAGTTTTTTCATTACTTATTTTATTGGCAGCTTTATTGATTTTCAGTGATGGATGAGATGATGTTTTTTCGCTCACAACCAGAGACGCCGACATGCGAATTTCTGCGAAACATGCTATTTAACGCTGTCGCGTTCAAATATTTTACGGTGCAGGATAATAGGTATAAGTGAATGGACAGTCGTTTATTCGACAACGTAATTTGAGAGCACGATAAATGCCTTCCTTGAAAGGCTGTTCTGGCCTGCAACAAAAATAACCTTGGAGAGTGATCGGACGAGCAAAACAAACTCAGAACATGTTACTGTAGTCGAGGTCTCAAGTCCGCCATTGTGAAGTGAATCATTTGCATACCACAATTTGTTCTTCATTGGGGCATAAACTCATCTCTCGCAGTGACAGGCCTCCAATAAAATTGGCACCCAGGCGGTCCTGAAAGTGGTTCACCGAATGGGATGACATGACTGAAGGTGATTCCTATCTATAGATGTCCCCTTATTTGTCGTTACTCGGTACCGTATTGTAAAAAGCGCAAGACGTATTTGATTGTGCTCACGGTCGGTGAAGAAGAATAGTACCAATAGGAATTAAAATAGAATTACTATGGTACGGCAAAAATATTTGCTTTGTAAGTACAGAAAGGCGGTCATTCCAAAACCTTGAAGAGAGCTTCTTAGATCATCCCGAGCACCATGCACGTCTCGATGTAAAAAGCCATGCATGATCACAGCTGCCACATAAAGGAATAAAAAAAAGCAACAACGTGTTTCTCCTGAGCGAGAACGATCGAGGCACGTAAAAGGTACATATACATAAAAAAGGGACTAAACCGCGATAGCATGCTGTTCTCGACCACGCTGGCGGATTAATTTAGGGAAGCCGCACGGAATCCTGCGTTAGGCGACACCTGCTCCTCGAGTCCAAACTTTCGCAGAGGCATGATGTGCTTCACTCATTATCAAGGTTACTACGCGACGTTATTGCGCATATTAGGCTTCGGATACTAATAACAATAAAAATTCCTTGACACTTGAAACGCCTTTCTACACCAATCCAATGTAGTGTGGTGAAATATAAAATTACTACGTCAGATCATCGACTTTCGCGCAAATATTAGCGAGTAAACATTTCTTGCTTGTGTATATGCGCCTGCATTCGCGTGGGCTCGAATAAGATTTGCCTTGTAACTTATATTACGTCCTCATTTTTATTATTCTCGTTCTTTTAATTTCGTGATCTTGTCACACAGGTAAAGCTGTATGCAAGTTCAGCGAAAATAACTGGTCAAATGTGAATGGATGCTTCAAACCATAGCAATTCCGTTGCTAGGAAAGAACTTTTTCGCATAAAAGCAACGGATGTTAGTGCCTACACAGATCAGTTTGCTTTTGAATACGATGCACAAATTAGCAGTGTTTTTGCTACATACAGTCAATATGAATTTAACTTTCAAACGTTGCCTCTCAGCCCGAGTCATCTGTTGTCCGGCCGCTATTGATCACTACTGCATTATGTTCGTCTTTCTTCTTCTTCGCCTTGAAAAGCCTCCCCTCCTCTTTTATCGTGTGATCTGATACTTTGTCAATGCTCGAATATGGGAACGTACACCCGCAGAAAGTACAAAGGTTATGCATTGAATTTCAAAGACCATGCATTGAATTTCAAACATGAATATTACTCAGATGGTGGGTAGCCGTCCCCTCTCTCTACTAGGGCAAAAAAAAATTCAAATCTCTTCAGAATTCCGAGCCATATGATTGAAATGGATCACACATTCAAACGTCCTGTGTAAACTGCCGCGGATTTTACGCCCCCTATATCTATTGTCGGCGCTCATACACACAACTTATATAAAGCCTCACATGGGGGTGATTCGCAGAGACAAAGTATTGGATGGCAGTGCTCCCTTGTTCATAGAATTGAGTCAAGAGCTGAAATTTTAATGTTCACTGTGCAATCGTTTGCCGATTGAACATGGCAGTTTTTAAATACGAAGCATTTCATCGCGAACTTCAGCGACTTAGGTGTATCCATCCATCCATCCATCCATCCATCCATCCATCCATCCATCCATCCATCCATCCATCCATCCATCCATCCATCCATCCATCCATCCATCCATCCATCCATCCATCCATCCATCCATCCATCCATCCATCCATCCATCCATCCATCCATCCATCCATCCATCCATCCATCCATCCATCCATCCATCCATCCATCCATCCATCCATCCATCCATCCATCCATCCATCCATCCATCCATCCATCCATCCATCCATCCATCCATCCATCCATCCATCCATCCATCCATCCATCCATCCATCCATCCATCCATCCATCCATCCATCCATCCATCCATCCATCCATCCATCCATCCATCCATCCATCCATCCATCCATCCATCCATCCATCCATCCATCCATCCATCCATCCATCCATCCATCCATCCATCCATCCATCCATCCATCCATCCATCCATCCATCCATCCATCCATCCATCCATCCATCCATCCATCCATCCATCCATCCATCCATCCATCCATCCATCCATCCATCCATCCATCCATCCATCCATCCATCCATCCATCCATCCATCCATCCATCCATCCATCCATCCATCCATCCATCCATCCATCCATCCATCCATCCATCCATCCATCCATCCATCCATCCATCCATCCATCCATCCATCCATCCATCCATCCATCCATCCATCCATCCATCCATCCATCCATCCATCCATCCATCCATCCATCCATCCATCCATCCATCCATCCATCCATCCATCCATCCATCCATCCATCCATCCATCCATCCATCCATCCATCCATCCATCCATCCATCCATCCATCCATCCATCCATCCATCCATCCATCCATCCATCCATCCATCCATCCATCCATCCATCCATCCATCCATCCATCCATCCATCCATCCATCCATCCATCCATCCATCCATCCATCCATCCATCCATCCATCCATCCATCCATCCATCCATCCGCCTACGACTTTTAGCTCTCCTGGCTATTTGGATAACGGTATCGATACCAAACTTCGTATGGCATACCATAACTGCAAGACGAGGATATTTGATGAGTCATAACATCAAAATCATGACATGCATGTCACGAATGCTATGATTTAAATTTCGTGGTCTTGCTGCTCTTGCGGTGGTCTCACCGACATGATATATTGCAAAACTGGTATGGTATGACTTGATTGCATGGCGAAAGAAGCGACACACCCTAACATGAAATTTACGGCATGCATGCCATGTAACAGCATGAGTACATGCCACACTCATGATGCACTGGCAGCCGTTTCCCTAGCTTCACTTCGCCCCGCCGTGGTGGTCTAGTGGCTAAGGTACTGGGCTGCTGACCCGCAGGTCGCAGGTTCTAATCCCGTTGGCAGCGGCTCCATTTCCGATGGAGGAGGAAATGTAGGCCCGTGTGCACAGATTTCGGTGCATGTTAAAGAACCCCAGGTGGTCGAAATTTCTCGAGCCCTCCACTACAGCGTCTCTCATAAACATATGCTGAATTTGGGATGTTAAACCCCACATATCAATTAATCAATCACGCTAGCTAGCTTCACTTCTACCAAATTTGGTATTACGTGACGTCAATGGATGACGAAGGTATGTGACTAGTGCAAACATTATAGTCATGAGAAGCGGGTCATGTGGCAACATGGCTATATGCCACAGTCAAGGCGCCAATACACTTCGACGTGACATGACGTGCATGCGTGCCGGCGTTCGTTTTGTCGCGTCACGCCCACGTAACCACGTCCGACGCCGGTCCTGCCGTATACTCGCAGGGACGCGCTGCGTTGCTTTGACGCACACGCGTTTCAGCGTGTCCAGCGTCCCTCCGTCACAAAAAGAGGCAGACGCACTGCTGTCTGGGTAACGCATCGGCGCGAAATGCAGCATGTCGCATTTCGCGCCGGTTGCCGTCGGGCCACGCTCACGATCGCGCCTGGCGTGAGACTATAGAGTTTTCGCGTTTTGCTAACGTATAGCGTCGCTGTGCCTAGCGTGCGTGCGCGTCAACGTCACGTTGGAGCATATTTGGCCCTTCACGATGCGCTCGTGCCGTTTCTACTCTCCACATATACCAAGTTTGGTGTTACGTGACGTCAATAGATGACCAAAGTATATGACAGGCGCAAGCATTTTAATCTTGACAAGCGTGTCATGTAACTACATGACAACAAACCACGCTCATAGCGTGCTCGCGGCCATTTCGCTAGCCCCACACACAGTAAATTTGATATCACGTGATATAAATAGATGACGAAGGTAAACGACACATTCAAACATGATAATCATGACACGGAAGTCATGTACAGCATAATTTACCTCCACGTCGTAGCGTTGTGTTCAGTTTAAAGTGACATATCAACATTCCTCATTCGTGCTTCGCATGTGATCGATTACCACTTTACGTGGGATCTGCCAATTTTTTTTATTTGCGAACACTTCAGTAACTGCCGTCTGAGCTTTATCTAAGCTAACCCATTAAAGTTAAACGCTGATGACGTCAACGATTTACATCATCTGTTATGCTGGTGCAAACGCGTTGAGAGAGCCACGAACCATTTCGCACACGTCTCGCCCTGTTCTGAAAGAATGCATTTATAGCTACAAATCGTAATTTAGTAGTCAGTAAATTGTTGATCTTTAACGTTATTTACATATACACGATATGCACACGAGAGGCACCATAAAAGAGGCCACTCAAAGTTTAGACTACTTGCGGGTTTTTTAAGTACACGAGAGTTTAGCATTTCGCTCCCACCGATCTACGGCCGCCATTTGATTCCGCGACCTTACAGTCAATGGTTGAGCTCCATTACCATTAGATGGCTGCAGTGTGTTAGTCGCCGAAATTCCTGGGATTTTCATTTCCCGTATCCAGCTTTCAAGAATGCGGTAATAGTCGCCTATTATTTCAAATTTGTCACCTTTCAAGATTAAGCAAATAAAAGCGTAATATGCAACATTATGGCTTTGGGAATGATAATCAAGCAATCTCACTGTTTACATATGCACAAATATTATTCGTTTTTTTTAATTACCCGCAGCAGTAGCATTGGTAACCAAGCCCATTAACGGGTCAAACGTTAATGGCGCTGCTGCAATTCCCTTTATAGATACGGTCGTAATAGGAAATAAAAAAAAAACACGCAATAACTGAAAGGGCCGATTTTCGCTCCTCGGATGAGCGCTGGTGTGATTGGACACAGTTTTATTACACGTAAGACGCAGTCACCTCTCCCAAAGATTGATGGCGGCATGGCCTCTAGCGCACGTGAGCTATTGTTCGGGCATCAACTCATCACTCAACGACAGTGCCAATGGCTGTGGGGTTGTTCCACCACCTTTATCAATAACCGTATGGACGAGATGAGTAAAAACTGCGCAGTGTTTCCGGAACAACGAGCTCTCCCGAAGGGCTTACAGGACGAGCGATGACCGAAAGCGTAGGCAGGAAGCCGCCGGTGACCACAATGCTGGTCTCCATCAAAGGCCTTGACATATAGAACAAGCAGTGAGTCCACCAGAGACGTTGCCAAAAGAAACTCGGCAACACCTCTGGTGGACAGTTCCCTCTATGACCTTCCATCTTTTTATCTTCACCTGCCTATTCTTCTAAACGATTTATTCTTCCCGTTTGATCTTCTAAACTGTCTTTCGCCACTGCAATTGCGTTCAGGAGAACGGCCTAGCCTTAGATTATTATAAGCTTGTTGCATTTTTTTGAAGTTTGAATAATTACGAGAAAGCTTCAGCAGGCTCACATTAACTTACTCGTTAAAGATTATTTTCGCCTTATTTTTTGCCTTCTCATGAATAAAAAAACAGCAAGTTTACGAACCCACTTTGAACCACAGTCCTGCTTGCTGGAGCAGTAGTTGAATGTCACTAGGGTCTCTGAAGTGGGAAGTGAACGTCTTGCCCATTGCTCATATTTTTATTATTACTTTTTTGTAAGCCAACTATCGATTTGGGAGCAGTTACAGGACATGTGATTTCTGAGATAAATTTAGAAGAGCTATCCGGTTTCGAAGTGAGTTCACTTTTCTTTTTCCTGTCTCACAGCTATTCACCGCTAAAGAAACCTAACTGTAGCGTAATTCAAATGGCAAAACCTGGTCAATATTTAGTGCTAGGTTTTTTTTCTCTTGTTTATGTGGTGCTCTAATTTTCATAAATATTCTTTGTGTAGCGTTACGGGACGTGTAACTGCATGGTATTTTCCAGCCCCCACGTATTTCCTTCAAGACTACAGAGTGTGTGATGCAGAGTTTATACAAAGAACTCAAAGCTGTTAAAGTAATGCATACGATGGCGCTCGACTCTCATAATTGGAAACATTGATCTGTATTGGGTAACGTCATTTCAACAGTAGTATCTTGTGCACGCTCTCAAGGCAATGTTCCTTTTGTTCTTTTTTGCAGGCGAGTAGACATGCTGCCTTTCCTATATAAAACAGCGAACCTTATCGGAGATTATTTTTCGACTTTCGTCTGTGGTTGGTACTTACATATGCAGTAACAATAGCGGTCGTCTCATTTATTTATTTATTTATTTGTTTATTTACTTATGTGCAATACCTACAGCGTCCGCCTGGGGCATTAGGGGGAGATAAGACCCTATTAACGACAACCTGTGACTCGGTAAGAGATGACGAAACAGTTATAAGGTGGAGCGCAATGTAATTTCTTATGACCATTATGAAAAATGCAGAATGAAGTTATTTCAGGTCTAGCGGTTTTCGTGGCATCACTTTTTTCACAGGATGGGTGGCCCAGTGCTAATGTGCTTTGTTCTGCAGAGCATCAGGCCAAAATTGCGCTCGTACCTATTAACCCAGTAGTCTGTACACGGTGGCAGCGATTTTCTGCTTTCCGCAGCAGCGCTGGATGCTCAACTGTTTCACCATGGCTGTGGTAGAATAAGGTGCGCCGAAAGGCCTTTGCAGAGCCCTATGGAGCCATCATTCGAGAGTACCGATGACCAGCTGAGTGCCATGTAGTTGTACTCCTGTATAATTGGAAAAAAAAAACGGCAGGTTCCCGGTTGGCACTGGGAACCGAACCCGGTACCTCCCGCATTTGAAGCGTACACTCTAACCATGCAGCCACCAGTACGGTATGTCCTCGCTACTTTCGCGGCTAAGTGAAAGTAGCCAAGACATACCGAACTGGTGGCGCACTGGTGGCTGCACAAGCAGGTTATCACGCGTACGTCGCCGCCAGTTCATGAGTAACGCTTCTTCAATCCTAACACAATACACAGGCATCGAGTGACGGCATGCTCCGAACAGAAGGCAAAGCACAAATGGTGGCTAAAGCTAGTCCACAAGCCGGGTATAATGCACCCCTACGGGCGCGGTGGTTCGTGTTTTTCGCCAACAGGGGTATTCTAAGGGCAGCACTCTACTCTGCATGCCTTTTTGTGGCAGTACTATCAGCATCCGGATGCGTGGTCGGATGGACACAAGGATAGCCGCACGGACGGACGGATAGACAGAAGCACGGAAGTATGGACAGACGGGCAGGCTTGAACAGATTTCTGTAGGCCGACATAACCTTCTCCAGATGGTTGTGACTTCGCTGCCCCTCCCCCGAACAATACTGCCTGGAAGGATCCACACGCCCTACTTACTGCAGGCAGGCGATCTATAAAGCCGCGATGAAGGGTGCCTGTTTGTTTTTGTATTTTATGGCTACATTCTTTCACAAGACCCCCTGCAGCCGTAAGTTATGAAGTTTGAAGCGTCCATGGAGCCTACAGGGTGAACGTTAGCCAGGAATTTAAGTATAGCACAGCTGTAGAAAAGCACTCGGCTGTAACTCGTAATGGCACTCACCAGAACTATACTTCGAGTGGAATTGACGCCGGAATATTGCCACCATATGATTGGATAAAGAAAGCATTCATAAAGATTCATAAAGAAAGCAACAGAATACCAATCAAGAAGGGTGTAAGGCAGGGGGACACAATCTCCCCAATGCTATTTACCGCGCGCTTACAGGAGATTTTCAGGAGCCTAGAATGGAAACAGTTAGGGATAAGAGTTAATGGAGAATACCTTAGTAACTTGCGCTTCGCTGATGACATTGCATTGCTGAGTAACTCAGGAGACGAATTGCAACTCATGATTACGGAGTTAGACAAGAAGAGCAGAAAGGTGGGTCCTAAAATAATCTGTAGAAAACGAAAGTAATGTACAACAACCTCGGAAAGGAGCAGCACTTCGAGATAGGTAACAGTGCACTTGAAGTTATAAAAGACTATGTCTACTTAGGGCAGGTGATAACCACAGAGCCTAACCACGAGATTGAAGTAACTAGAAGAATAAGAATCGGGTGGAGCCCATTCGGCAAGCACTCTCAAATTATGACAGGTAGATTGCCACTATCCCTCAAGAGGAAGGTATATAACAGCTGTATCTTGCCGGTACTTAGCTAGGGAGCAGAAACCTGGAGACTTCCAAAGAGGGTTCAGCTTAAATTGAGGACGACGCAGCGAGCAATGGAGAGAAAAATGGTAGGTGTAACCTTAAGAGACAAGAGGAGAGCAGAGTGGATTAGGGGACAAACGGGGGTTAAGGATGTCATAGTTGAAATAAAGAAGAGGAAATGGACATGGACCGGGCATGTAGCGCATAGACAGGATAACCGCTGGTCATTAAGGGTAACTAACTGGATTCCCAGAGAAGGGAAGCGGGTTAGGTGGGCAGATGAGATTAAGAAGTTTGCGGGTATAAATTGGCGGCAGCAAGCACAGTACCGGGTTAACTGGCTGAACGTGGGAGAGGCTTTGTCCTGCAGTGGACTTAGTCAGGCTGATGATGATGATGATGATGATGATGGTGACGCTGATGATGATGATGATGACGCTGATGATGATGCTGATGACGATGACGATGACGATGACGATGATGATGATGCTGATGATGATGATGATGATGATGATGGTGGTGATGATGATGATGATGATGATGATGATGATGATGATGATGATGATGATGATGATGATGATGATGATGATGATGATTGGATAAATGGGCCGTCCAGCGGGCCGACGAAGCGGCCGCCAGGTGCTCCCTGTCGGTCACTACGTGTGAGACGCCCGCTACGCGCTAAGCGCGTCCTCCAGGACTGAAATAAAGTTTTTTCATTCCATTCCATTGGATAAATGTAAAGCTAAATGTGATCGCTTCAATGCATGAAAATAGGAATTATCATAGAATTTAGTTTTTCATTAGCATGATTTTTCCCTCAAAGCGACAGATAATAAGGCTCTCCGACTTTTCCAGCTTGAAAACTGCAAAGCTGGTCAAAGAATGCGCCGAACGCCATGTACTGGAGGAAACGCGCTGGTGACGCTCCAGGTGCACATATTTTAAGAAACTTAAAAATGTGAGATTGTTGATATATAAATGTCTTTGCAAAATAAAAGATCAGTAAAGCTGCAAAACATTATAGAAGCGTTCGCGAGCTGGCTCGTTTCGCACGTGTCATTCCCTCTTCAAGTACCGCATTGTTTGTAACCATAGCAATGACATCCTTAATACGCTGGACGTAACAGTCAATATGTCAAGCGACCTTCCTGTATGTTAGGGCTTTGATGTCGTTTCATTGGGCAGCCTTCCGACGCCAGAGGGCCAGGGAAACATGGTATGGTTAGCCCGCGAAAATCGAGTTGAGGGTAAGCATTCATTTCATTGCATTTTGATATCTCTACGCTGAATAACTTTGCACTGCGTGACACTATCGCTACTGTTCTTGCAGCACTTATCTATTAAGCCGTCAGTGTATGCAACCAGCCAGAGAACATGTAAAACTATGAAGTCGGGAAAAGGGTTAGACGGCCTTTTTAATAAGCTTGAAAAGCAATGTCGAGCGGTACAACTGCGCTATAGCAACAACTGGCAGCATCCACAGTGCATTCTTTTGCAACAACGCTCGGAATGCATCAGCGGGGCGTCACAATGTAGCTTTTGCTGAATAGCAGTTATCCGTGCCGAATAAGGAGTCCCCGTGCCGACGTGTGCTTGCCACCATCGCTGCCAAATATGGCAACAAGAGGGACAACCATCTTCACCCGAATACCGTCTTTCCCCAGTACAGTATGGCCGGGCGAGCCTCCCGCCCGAACTTGAGCTTAGGTTCTTTATATGTCGTATAATCGCAAAAAATACAAACCTAAATGAGCAACGTGAGGAACTGCATTTTAGCGCAATAAAAGCGGTGAGTGGCCTCGGCTGTACAAATACGTAGTACGTTGATACATGTTCGCAAACAGCACAAAGGGACGACCAATGAGTGCATTTGGTCTCCACGTCAGTCTGTTGCATAACATTGAGTGCGATTTCTCGGCTCACACACCTCGGAGCATGCTCAGTGACAGTAAAGGAATAAAAATGAAAAAGAATCCTAATACGCACCTTGTCGTCGCAACAATAGCATAGACTTGGCCTGGGTAAACACACTTACCAAGCAAATGTGGAACAGATCTCGTTAGTGCTGACAGTAACATGATGAACTGGGGTCCAGCAAGGCCTATCACTACGGCAGCCAAGAAAAAAAACATTCTTTAGTTCTTGCGCCAACGACGTAACTCTCATTTCATCACGCATCCTCTCGCATATTGTATTACGTGTGTGTTTTTCTTCGTTCGAGTCAAGATGATATTGAATCAATGTGTCATTCTTTCTTTCGTGAGTGAGAAAGCGCGTTTCATCACACGTTCCCTGAAAGGGGAGACGTCAAAGTAGCAGACCTAGAATAAGTTAAGCCCAAGGGGGGGGGGGGGGCAACTACAAACAACTACAACCTGTTCTAAAGGTAGGAGGAGAACTTCCAAGCAGGCGCACTATAGTGAACGCGTGATCTGCACTCGTCCACACTCGATCCTTAAGTTGTTTATCGAGCAAGCGCATTTCTTAAGCGTATACGGAGTGATCGTTGCGTCACTGGTACGAGAAAACCTTTTTCTCTCGTATATGGAATGCTTGTAGGCATTTCCTCGCCATTTCGTAACCCTGTTTATGAACCGTTGATAGCTTATGCTCATCTGTAGCTCCAAGTTCGGTACTTTACTTAATGAAAGGAACGCCGTATTAAACGAGCATGCAGAGAAACAAGCCTTAGAACAGCAAGTTATTGCGGACACCAAGCTTGAAAGGGGGGATTGGGGCAGTGAACCCAATACTTTGAACCTAATAGCAAAAAAGACTAATAAAGCAGTTGTTCTACAAGGAGTCACAACGGAGACAGAAAACTTTTCTAGGCTCACAAGGAAAGCACTTTCTATTAAGCTTTATCACACGCAGAGTGCTCGCTGGTAATGTGCCCTCAGTTACGGATCACTTGTCATTAGATTTTATTGATTAATTGATTGATTGATTGATTGATTGATTGATCGATTGATTGATCGATTGATTGATTGATTGATATGTGGGGTTTAACGTCCCAAAACCACCATAAGAATATGAGAGACGCCGTAGTGGAGGTCTCCGGAAATTTCGACCACCTGGAGTTCTTTAACGTACGCCCAAATCTGAGCACACAGGCCTACAACATTTACGCCTCCACCGGAAATGCAGCCGCCGCAGCCGGGATTTGATCCCGCGACCTGAGGGTTAGCAGCCGAGTACCTTAGCCGCTAGACCACCACGGCGGGGCTACCATTTGATTTAAACATGAGGAGTGTTCAAATCCGTTGCCTAGGACTGCTCAATTTCGCGGCAAAGAAATGAATGTCGCAATGACTTCGTGTTGTAATAGTGCGTCGATCAGGTTAGTGGCTAGGAACCTTTTTCGGGAAGAAAGGGGGGGGGGGGTACTAAAGTTGTTGTCCTTTTCTGACAAAAAGACATTTTTGGTTCAATATATACCTCCCTGCATGAGCACATCGGGGCTAGATCAGGGGTAGGAGGGTGGGGCGGTGGCACGCCTTTTGTGAGGCTACGAGCCTGGGGTTGACCTTATAGATAGACGTGCAGTGAAATAAGTGTACTGAAGCAAAGCTTTGGGCTTTTATCTCTCTTTTTCTTCAGAACTCATATTTGTATACGGCTTGAGCAAAGATGATGATGCCCGGAATAAGGGATTTTTCTCATTACTCCAATCAAGGCAACGCACGAGTTATTCTCGTGTGTAAGTGCCAGAAAATGGGTTGTGCACCATCGCGAATTATTTTTCTCTCGTCGCCTTCAAATGACAATACGCAATTGTGCAGTAGTAAATGGTAAAATATAAATGAACGGATAAACGTTAGCGCAGCATGGTACTAGTTCCCGATGAAACAAGAAAATTTTATACGTAACGCCATTCATGAATTAGGGCAATCAACGCGATGCAACGAAATCGCGCTAATTTGGTTTGAAACGTTGTCAATATGATATTTAGTTACTGGATATGCGCGAACTAGCCAACTCGCTCAATATTGCGATCGGTGGGGATGCTTCACGCGAAGGAGACGGTAAATGTTACAGCTGTTCAGGTAGCTCCATTCAGCTATCCACAACCTTATCTTTCCACCTTAGCGGCGCCTAAGTCTCGACACCCTAATGACAACGTTATCTTGCCGAAATAGTGGTGCCTGCGCATCATGTCACTCACTTTGATACCCTCATGTAAACAAACATGTTAATTCGTAACCCCTTGTTTATACAAGGAATTATATATTTTTTATTAAGGATGTGCCTTAAAATGGAAAGCCGCTTGCATTGTGGAACAATATGATTATGATGCTCGGATGCCTACCCGAAAGTGGAGGGTCCGATTCCGGCCGCGGTGGTCCCATATTGATAGAGGCCAGGTGCCGGAGACCCGTGTGTTCTGCCATGTTAGTGCACGTTAAAGAACACCACAGAGTTGAACATTCCGGAGCCCTCTACTACGGCGTCTCTCACAATCGTATGTTCGTTTTGTGACCCATTTGATATTACACTATATGTCAAAGAGCTAGTAATCTTTGAAATTTGAACGAGAACTAGTTTGTTAAAGTTTAACTTTGTCAACCTAAAGTTGCATCCATTGAACAGAGAGTTCAGGTCGTTCATGCAACTCTCTTGGTCCTTTCTGATTTTTAATAGTCTATTCACGAATACACCCATCTTTTAAAGCTTGAGAAAGGAGATGTGAAATAATAAAATGATTTGATTGATGAAAATAACAACCAAGGAAAACTGATTGAAACTATACTGGAGAACTCCCAATGTTACAAGCAGAACCTTGGAGGTGCTGCTCTGGACTTGTAATATTTTCTGCGAGAACTAGCCATAGTCAGACAAAAAAAAAACTGAAAGGTTTGTTTGAAAATGAAGGAGGATTAGTTTAGACCAGGTGAACGCATGCGGCTCACTAGAGCACAACAACTAAATTTCTCGCTGGTAGAAGTTAACTGCTTCAAATGAAAAAAAAATGTTGTAGCTCTAGTGGTCGAGTAAAACAGTGAATAAAAAAGTGATTTTTCAAGGACATTCCTTTAAATTCACGTCAAACATTCACGTCATTCACATCAAGTGGTGTCATAGCTGTCAAACACCAATATATTTTGTTCCAGCTCCGATTTATATTAACACGATAAGCATTACTACTGTGAAGTTAAGTCTCACTTTCGCGTTATACCGATTTCCACGACGCAGGGATCAGCCATGTTTTTAGGTTCGAAGCTCCTTAGGGTGTGGGCAAGTCATTCGTCATCCATCGTAGCCACCCCTGGTACTTGGAGTGCTCGCTAAATGGCGGTATGGCGCTCACTCTACTCCAAGGCGTAGTCTCTAGTAGATGCGTGCTTTAGTGTGATAGTAGACGAACGAATGGACAGATGGACGGATGAACGGACGCATGGATGGATGGACAGACAGGCTGACAGAACTCACGGAGGATTCATTGTTAACCAATGTACCTCCGGAGCATCGCCCACTCATCATAATTCACCCCCTCGATATTTTCTAATTTATTTCCTGTTCTTTCGCGGCATATCTGTGTGACATTCTCAGGCATAAAAAATGCGACCTTTTCGATTATTTGCACGGTATTTTATTGTTCACACAACCATCACCACAACACTTGTGTGAGCGCCTTAAATTTGGGCTCCTAATCGTGTGCTTCCTCAAGATATGTCACACAGGCCCATTATTTGAATTGGAATGCTTGGTTGTTGTTTTTTCAAAGTAATAAGCTAGTCCTCAATATCTACTAGGGGTAGTCGCCTTTTCTTATTTTAGTGAGTAAAATACAGAGGCGATAATTTGTACAACTGTTCTTTACGAAATGATACAGTGATAAAGAAATTTGTCCTCTCATTCACAGTTCCAATATTACGGATTATGACGGCCCAGATTACGACGAGATTTGGCTACAAATGATTGATATGTGGGGTTTAACGTCCCAAAACCACTATATGATTATGAGAGATGCCGTAGTGGAGGGCTCCGGAAATTTAGACCACCTGGGGTTCTTTAACGTGCACCCAAATCTGAGCACACGGGCCTACAACATTTCCGTCTACATTTGGTTACAAATTACGTGTGTTGTGACTGAGACAACAAAGTCACAAGGAACCGTTTTTCTCTACGTAATTATTTTCACCTCACGAGACCTTGGTGCTGAAAAGAGAACTTTGTTAAAAAGAACACACTAGCTGAAAACATGTGGTAGCGTGAATTCCTCAATTTCAGGTGCTTATTATTCATTCTTGCGGTTTTACGTCCCAACGCCACGATGGGACACAGACGCCGTAGAGGAGGGTTTAGGAAATTGGGACCATGTGCAAGTGTGGTTCATTATTGAGCACCAAATTCTGAGCGAATGGTCCTCTAGCGTTATGCATCTGTCGGAATTGAGTTTCTAGCCATTGAACAAATAAATGCCTTCAATTCTAAGGGCTGTATTCACCCGTTGAATATTTGCTTTTGAACCTAATGTTTGCACCGCTAAGAAAATTCCGTTTCCTTTTCGCATGCGTAGTTATAACTCGGTAATCATATTCCGCACAGTTAATGAATCCAGCATTTTTAAGTTTCAATAACTTTTGGAATGAATGGTTAAACTATGGAGCCTTCGTGTTCGCACCTCCTTGTTTCGAAGGTGCCCTAGATTAAATCATCTGGCTGAGTAAAGCCCGTTCATCGGGAAACAGAACGAAGCTACTCTAGAGAGCTGCTTTGTTGTTAAAGGCAAAACCGCAGACACGTTCGCCTATGGTGGCAACTCCATGACGTGCCCGGATTTTTTTTCAGTCAACGGTCCTCAGCATCACCTAGGAATCAAAGGATGAAAAAAAAAAACTAACGTTTATTGTGGTTTATCATATTTGCAATCACCGCCTGTTCACTCCGTGCAGAGCGTGCCGTGAAGGCGAATGTGGGAAGTGGCGACGTGCGTTGTGAATGTATTCAGCTATAGAAAAACCCTCGAACTCCTCGGAACGCGACTCCAGAAACTCATTTTGAACGTTGAATTGCTATTTTTTGTTGCCATCTTGCTTACATTGAAGCTGTCAGGCATTGGTTTTTGTGCATGCTGCTTGCGATGTTCTTTTCTTTGTGTACATCGATTGACATTGCTTTCTCTAGGATACTTTTAACTTGTACTCCTCCACACGCATAAATTACGCAGTGTAGCAGAGTTCCTGCTGCACCGTCAACGCTATCGCTTGTAGTTCACGTTCCTCTTGAATAGCACAGAAAATGGTCACGTTTTAGTGTGAACGCAAGCTTGCCGATTTGCATTCCTTTGTTTACTCAGTCCAGTGTCATATTACGCGCACATAAGCAATTCACGAGAGGACTTGAGTGCATTTGTGTTTAAATCAATATTAAAAATAGAAATACACAGCTCGCGCTGACGTGACCACTCTGGAGTACACACCGTAACCGCGCTTATTTTGAAAACAAAAGTTCTTCCGTCACGAACACTGTCTTAGTTTTTCCTTCCTGTTGTCTACTCGGCACGAAGCAAACCTGCAGAGATTATTATGTTTCAACAAGAAATCAACCATTCATATTTGCGCATTTTCTGACTACAGAAAACAACTCCATCGATTGTTAAGCTTCCTCTCCTATTAGAGAGAATAATAAATAGTCTCTGATGTTTCACGTGGAGGGCTCCGGATATTTCGACCACCTTGGGTTTTTTAACGTGCACCTAAATCTAAGCAGACGACCCACGAGCATTACCTCCTCCATTAAAAATCCAGCTACCGCTGCCGGGATTCTAATCCTCAAATTGTGGTTCAACAATCGAGCATTTTAACCACTAGACCACCGTAGCGGGTGTATTTGAGAAACATTTTTTAACTGAAATTTGAATATTTTCAAAAATGGGAAAATTTATTTTGTTTCCGCTTGTTTGGGAATTCCTTTTTGATGAGTATTGGCTTATTTGCTCTATATAATTCGGCAACACTGTCAATACCCTCCAATGGGTGCACACCACGTGCTGAGGTCAAGACAAAAAAGAGGAGCCGAGCACGAGCTGTTGGCGCAAGCACCGCGATTCTTGTGTTACTTTCAGTCGCCGGCCTTGAGCGTCCATCGACCTCATTTTCAGGTGCTACTTTCAGGTGCTACAACGTTGCTCCGGAATTGGCCAATCACCTGTCTTCCAGAACAGGCCGCCTCCTAGATGGCCACCCTCCAGCGCCAGGGTGGCTCCACTGGCCAGGTTCGACATCGTCAACTGCTGCGCCAGCAGTTGACCCAACTCCACGCCGCTGAAAGCCACGCTCAACCAGCTAACGGCCAAGACGACGAGTGCAGCCAGTGTGGTACCCACGACGAACATCCAGTGGAACTCGTGACGGGACCATTGACGCGGCCTATCGTGGCTCAACTACTCTTCTACATTCCACCTTCGAATGCAGCCGTATACCATCCCGTGCTTCCTCAGTATGAACCATTCGTTCCTGTCGTGCAAGATCATGGTGGGTTCGCGGGGCCAGAATATATTCTTCCCGTGGAGTCCTCGACGTTGTGGAACCTCTACGGTAACCAAGGTAGAGGTGAAGGACAGCGCTGCACTGGCGAGCCGCACGAGGGGACCCGTGAGAACGCACCGCAGCACGATGTCGGCGCTGAGGAAGATCACAGCGACGTGCACCAGAACACTCGGGCTCAAGATACTATTTAGCACAAGCACTACGGTCAGCTACTCAGGCTTGGGAACCATGTTCATTAGAGGCATTCTGCTCAAGTCAACATCTCTGTGCACGGCGCCGTGGGGTTGGTCAAGTTTCGCGAACACTGCACCACAATCATTAACAGCGGTCTAGAGTGCAGCGGCGTCTGCCGTCCGTGTAGTTGCGTGGTGCAGGAAGGGAGAAGATTCATGTCACCACAGGAACCCGACTTGCCCAGATCTAGATCCGTGGGTTGACTTTCGCTGCGGCAACCACAGACTAGCCTACCTGGTTGACACGTCGGGAACGAAGTCGACTGTGGAACAGCCTCACGATGTTGTCGATGTTGCAGCCTCACAATGTTCTTTGCAGTGCCTGCGTTCATAATTTACTATATTTTATCTTGCTGTGTAGTTTCGGAGTTACGTTACAATTATTTTGTCTTAATTGTAGCCTATATTTACCACACTGTTATAATAAAAGTCTTCACAATTGCGGCTTGGACAACTTTCTTTATGCTGGTTAGAAAGTTGTTAAAAATTTCGTTGACATCCTTGAACGTACATTGCATTAGGGAAATGAATTCGTTGGTGGGCTTGGTGTATTAACGGCAATAATGTGACGAGATAGCTTGTCGTAATACTTTTGTCCTAGTAACAGCTTGTCTTAATGACTCGCTTGAATAAATGTAGGTTAAGCGGCTGGCGTGACTATACCGCAGTATGCGTAAAAAAGCAGGAAATGCGAATATTAAACATCTCGATGTAATTAAAACGCAGCCTGGGTAAGCGTGGTATGTTCGTGCCAAGCACAGGGAAATCTAGTTTAACAGGTGACTGGGCGCGGGAACCTTTTATTAGAGGCGAAGCTCCTTGTGGTCTAGGGCGATCTCTCGTCTCTCCTGCGTACCCAGCAGCGTCTCCCTTGCCATACAATAGATGGCATTGTGTTGATATGTCTTTGGAATGATATCACTGGATGGCTTTAATGGTTTTTGTATAGTTGACGATTTCGTATAGTTTACGGACAAATAGACAGACACACAGACAGAGACATACTGACAGACGGAAGCACGGACAGACGGACGAACGGGCGCATGCTTCGCCCCGCTCATCATCATTCAATACATGGATGCACTTTGAATTTTTTCAACGTACCTGTTACATTCGCTTATCCTATAAGCCATGTGGCGTAGCTAAAAACTCGTTTGGTCACGTGCGCTTAGTGTCACTGCGTACGGAAGAGCTAAAATACCCGGATCATCAATATTGCCCCGAATATGCCACAACATACGTCACATGGTTCAGCTATAGATTAAAATATAATTTTCAAAGCAAATCAGACGAGAACAAGCAGCGTTCAGTTTGTAAAGGCCGATGACTCATAGTAGATAGTAATGTAACTAGACTGACCACCTTTTGCAAAACACACTGAGTACAAACAAAGGATTTCATCGTCAACGGCAGCCGAATGCACGTCTCCCCGAGGTCAAGCGTATAGCTGAACATTTATTTTGTACCCTACTTATTCTTAAATGCACCTACGGTGCCATCGTAATTTGTTTGTCGCAGGGTTTTGCTCGATCACTGAATTAATTCATTTTATCTAAGCTTCCCGACCACAGTGTAATCATGTTTCAAATACGGAGCGTGTGTACTGAACTCTTGCTTCTCGTTCATCATGTGACACTGTAATTTGTAGACATTTAAGCCATTGCTCCACCATTGCGGCAAGGCTGACTTTTTTTTTTTTTTTTGTTTCCCCTTCAGCGGAAATAGGTTGGGCTTCTGGTCGTCGTCCTTGACCAACGACTTTATATTAGCTCGCACGTTTCTCTCGCAGTGGCCGCGTATACTCGCTCCCACACCATGCCGCCCCTTTAGTTCTTCCTTTCAACGTGTGGCGGTGGCACAATCTGCGTCGCACACTATTTTACTCATTGAACCACATGGTAGCAATGCATGACACACAGACGTCTTTGCTGTCATCAACGGTGTGCCTACTTCCCGTCGCGCTTTGGGCCATAATCGCAATTGTCTTTCTCCGTGCGTCTACGTACCAGTCTCAGCGTCGTACCAGTCTCAGCGTACAGGTTTTTCAGCGAAGGCAAACAGAAAAAAATCTTAAAGGCAAATTTTAGTAGAAGTGTGGGGAAACTTTTGCTTTGGTGCGCATAAGCACTTCGCTTTCATTAGCATAATATATAAGGCTGCTTGTGCTCATGATGTCTACGGTTCACTTCTACGGAGACATCAAAAACGTTAAGCAACTATAGAATACCACAATATCAATATCACAATATCAGCAACGTAAGCAACTTACACAGCATGCAGGCACAGGTTATCGCATACTTATAAATACAACGTTTCCTGAATGCAGGGTGACGATATGTCGAATTAGTTAAAAAGTGGACAGCTTAAGATAAAAACGGCGGGACAGTTAAGGATGACGGTGGTGTTTATTATTGACAAAATAAAAATAAAAAAAAGATGCCTTGCTAGTTGTCTGGAATGCCATGAAGTAACCTATTCTAAACTCGCATTGACGCCCACGTGTGAGTAATCGACAGGTCGCGCTACTATACCCCGCGTGTGTAGATTATTACATACCAACTCTTTTCTTCTGCTGCAGTACGCAATTTCAGGTCATCGTGAGCATTCGTGTTGTCCTGTTGTAATGTATCAAGGCAGCCACAAGTCTGACCGTCTCGTTGGACGTGGGTCGTCGAAGCATAGGTGACGGAACTCGGACTTCGTGAAGGGGAAGAATACGGTGGAAAGGAAAGCGTCGAGAAGCAGAGGTTTGCGTATTAGGCAAATCCTGCACGTCGAATTCCTATACGCTTCAAGCGGCGTGTGAGGAGCCGGTACAGAGGCCGAAGGGAGTACTGATATCTTTCTGCCTCCGGGTCCACCGCGAAGCTCCGATGAGATGGGCATGCGACGTGATCTGGAATTCCTCAGGTGTAGCGGATGGGCCGAATTTTAGCACTGTGCCAGGGATTCCCGTAGTACTGCTGTGTAGGCGAAAATGGCATGGTGGACCGTCTTTCAGGTTGGGGAGGCGACACTAGCAAACGACGCGGTGGCCTCGCAGCAGCAGCATAATAAGTCAGAGGCACCGCGACAGGTTTTGGTGGAGAGGCAGACAACAGCAAAACCTCGTACACCTGCTCTTGAATAGCCTGTCGTATCGTTGGCGCTAGGCAGTTCATGGCTATTTCGCTGGTTGGCTAATGCGACGAACAAGAAAGCCACCGAGCCACTTCGTTGCGTACATACTCCTTAAACTCCGCCAGTAACTGCAGGTAGTAGACCACAGGCATTTATTACCTCAGAGAACTAAATGTCTGTGGTTTACTATTTGCAGTTACCGCTTAGGTAGTGAATGTTGTGACAGCACTTTACTACGTCAAGATTTAGTAGGTAGCACTTACACTTTTCTAAGAGTGTATGTGATATGCACTATGAAGATAATGACATTCATAAAAAACCAAGCGCCAGGAAGACATCGTGAATTCGTGGTGAGAATATTTTGGTGTAGATAAAAAACGACCGAGTCATTTCAGACGAAGAGGAGGGAGACAAAGATGGAAGAACCGGGAGCTTAGCCCGCTAAAATGAAGCCGAATCGCGTAAGACACGTCTCTGTTGTCTTCTTGAAATGATGTCGGAGGAGGCTCTGAGGGCCTGCTAGACATCCTTTGCTAATCTTAACTTAGTGGGATCGTTAATCATCTTCAATTGACGCAACTCAACTCCGTAAGTCTCGTTTTCAACTCGAACGTTACTTAACGTCCTCGATAGAATACTGTTGACTCCGGCTGTAATCGAAATAATGCAACTCAGTAAGACGTTTTCTGATCTATAGGTACGTATTGCGAAGTCATTGGAGTCTAAAATGTAACATTCATCATTAGCCCAGAGTTTGGACGTTGGGCCTCTGATAACTGACATACTGATTACCCCATCAAACTGCGCAACATTGAAGGAAGGTTGCCGGTGAGCAACCACGCAGTGGGAGCCCCGATGGTAACGCGTGATTCGTGTTTGCGCAAGCAGTCGGTTACATTGAGCGTGATTTCCTAGCGACCTCACCAATCTGCTTGAACGGAGCGAACGTTACGGTGCAGCGGTTTGTACAATTAGCGTGTGACGTATTCGCCGGCCTCTTCCAGCGTCGCTATCAGGGGGCGTGTGTTCGCGAAATTTGCGTTATGTCGTCGAATAACGTGTGAGTTGAAGGTGGGAGTGCAGAACGTCGCGATCTCTTTGTGTTATTCGCACCTACATACAGAATTTGAATATTCTGTACATACAAGTGAAAAATATGCCTGTGCGCTTCGTTATACATTAGTTTCGGGCTGTCTGCACATGCCTGCTAAGTTGATTTTACGATTCCTTATATTGGACTCTATTGTTCTTTTTTTCATTGACCTCAGTATGATGTTGGGCTCTTAATTTGCTTGGTGTTCGCTTTACCAATATAATAGATATTGAAAGTGAAGCCACAGTGAATGAACAGTTTAGTCCATGCGATACATGACCTATTAAACCCTGCACCTGAATAAAAAGCCAGCCCGCTGTTACAATTAAAGTTGCTGGCTCTCTAAAGCTGGGAGCAGGTAAGACAAACAACAAGTTAAAGAAGGCCAACTTTTACTTACGAAGAAGTAACCGCAACATGGTTAGGGGAACAGGATGAAATGAGGAGTTACGAGTATAAGTTAAAGTTTGCACAGGTGGATCTTAACACATGTCTATAACACAACACGGCATGGGCAAAAAAACAAAGAAAACAGAGTGAAAGCTATTTTTTTGCTTATGAAAGGTGCATCTCTTAAACTTCCCACCAAATTCTCTAGCCATGCGAACAAACTTGTCCGTCCCACCTATTCTTCGAATAGGTGAAAATAATATACCAGAACATCGCACACCTGTTTCTGAGTGTACATAGGCATATTAAAAATTGGTGCTTTTCCATAGTCTGAAAAAATCTCTTTAAATTTTTTGTCCACAAAAAAAAAAAGAAGATAGAGGCTAGGGAGCTTACACTGATGGCAGGTGAAGTGTGCGCAAGGAAAAAAGAAAACCTAACTAATGAATTAGGATATATGTGACCCATAGTGTGTGGCAAGCTAAAGAGGCCACAATGGCAGCAAAAAACTAAATGAAGAAAAAAATATTACTGCAGAATGAGGAAGCGAAAAAAAATAGTTTACTGCACAAAATAAGAAATGCGCCCCACCACGGTGGTCTAGTGGCTAAGGTACTCGGCTGCTGACCCACAGGTCGCGGGATCAAATCCCGGCTGTGGTGGCTGCATTTCCTATGGAGGCGGAAATGTTGTAGGCCCGTGTACTCACATTTGGGTGCGCGTTAAAGAACCCCAGGTGGTCAAAATTTCCGGAGCCCTCCACTACGGCGTCTCTCATAATCATATGGTGGTTTTGGGACGCTAAACCCCACAAATCAATCAAAATAAGAAATGCGTAGCGCGCATGAGCACACCGACTGTATAAATTTCTTTCTTTGAGGCCACTTGTGTGTCGTGTAACCTAAGCATTACTTGAGTACTGCTCACCTGAATGTCCTTCTAGGTCGTCTGTGACGCAAGCGCGAAGTTGAGACAGGCACGGCTAAACAAGCTGCCTCTGAGCTACATATCGCTGTCTCCACGTGCATAAGGTTATGCACAAAAAACATATGCGAGGTCACCTGCTAATGATCTGGCGAGGATAAAGAAAGACTTGAGCTGTCACCCTCTAATTGAGAGACCAGTCGCCATAACTTCAAGCACAGTCCGGCGCGATATGAAGGCTATTGCACGAGCGTCAACCCTACGTTACTAGAATAAACTCAGTGCCAAAGCTCCGCTGGAGAGGTGGGTCGCATGATGGTCGCGAGAACTATCGTGGCGCTGCATTCAGATTTTGCTACCGCGCACGGTCTGTCTGGCCTTGTATATTCTGTCTGGCCTTGCATTACCCGAGAGTTAATATTGTCAAGCAAATAAGAATTATCATTCCATTTCTTCATTAATACATGCAACAGCATTCGTCAGATATGGTGGAGATGCCGCCACTGGGTATGGTGTATATATTGTGTGAGAACAATTGCACAACAGTCATAAATACAGCAATTACAAAACTTGGAGGACACTTGAGCTTCGCCTTCAAGAGTACAACGTGATAGCGTAGCCAGGCTTTCTGCGAATCACGTTCTCAATTACTAGCCTAGCTTCGGTCTCGGTGCATGCCTCAACCGTGCCATGGGGGAACGGTGCCGCACAGTCATTCGCGCGCCCCGGTGGAACGAATGACTGTGCGCGCAACACTGACTGGCTGTTTCAAACTATCGTAGAATGTCTACTGCAAGCGCAATGCTGAACTGCCAATCACGCCATAATTGTTCTTGCGAATATACCAGGAGCCCGCTGCGCGTGCCTAAGGCAAAACGCGAACGTTTGAGCACTCTGCAATGGGTGGATTTTTCAAATATTTCAAATAACCACGCATAGAGCGTTTCACATGTTTTGACGCCCGGCGCGATTCTACGCTTCTACACGTAATATTGCGTGTGTTAGGTTGCGTCTCCTACATGTAGGAAGGAATTGTATACACGCACGTCTTTTTTTACATCTACAATAATAATGAGAACTTGTACTATATAGTGGGTAGACCCACTAGAAGGCACCTGTGAGTGTTTGGAAGCTTCTCTACATTATTAATGTAAGAAATAAAGAAGCGCACTCACGAAAATTTAATAGTTGTTTACTCGACGTATGGCGGGGCACCACTTCGTTACGATATCCAGCATCTCGCGGTACCTGGCAAAAGCCACGTTGCCGGAACACAATGGGACGTCATTGCTGCCAACGTGAAGGATGAGCGTTTCCGTTAACGGAGGCACGAACTCCAAAAGTGAGCTTACATCACTAATGGTAGCACCACTCTGAAAGATGAAGGCCTGCGTACCCGCATGAAGTGGATCAAAATGCTGGTATAGGTAGTTTGTCTGTGAGTCACCCAAAATGGCTGTCGATGTGGCACTCTTAAGGTATTTGCGGTCAACAATTTTCGCATATATATATATATATATATATATATATATATCAAATCAGTTTCGACAATTTGCGTGCTTCTATGGTAGAACACCTGATTGCCACGCAGACAGCCTGGGTTCAATTCTCACTCATACAGAAGTTTTTTTTATTACTTATTTTATTGGCAGCTTTCTTGATTTTCAGTCATGGATGAGATGATGTTTTTTCGCTCAAAACCAGAGACGCCGACATGTGAATTTCTGCGAAACATGCTATTTAACGTTGTCGCGTTCGAATATTTTACGGTGCAGGATAATAAGTATAAGTGAATGGACAGTCGTTTATTCGACAACGTAATTTGAGAGCACGATAAATGCATTCATTGAAAGGCTGTTCTGGCCTGCAACAAAAATAACCTTGGAGAGTGATCGGACGAGCAAAACAAGCTCAGAACATGTTACTGTAGTCGAAGTCTCAAGTCCGCCATTGTGAAGTGAATCATTTGCATACCAGAATTTGTTCTTCATTGGGGCATAAACTCATCTCTCGCAGTGATAGGCCTCCAATAAAGTTGGCACCCAGGCGGTCCTGAAAGTGGTTCACCGAATGGGATGACATGACTGAAGTTGATTCCTATCTATAGATGTCCCCTCATTTGTCGTTACACGGTACCATATTGTGAAAAGCGCAATACGTATTTGATTGCGCTCACGTTCGGTAAAGAAGAATAGTACCAATAGGAATTAAAATAGAATTACTATGGTACGGCAAAAATATTTGCTTTGTAAGTACAGAAAGGTGGTCATTCCATAACCTTGATGAGAGCTCCTTAGATCATCCTGAGCACCATGCACGTCTCGATGTAGAACCATGCATAATCACAGCTGCCACATAAAGGAATAAAAAAAAGCAACAACGTGTTTCTCCTGAGCAAGAACGATCGAGGCACATAAAAGATACATTTACATAAAAAAGGGACTACACCACGACAGCGTGTTGTTGTCGACCACGCTGGCGGACTAATTAGGGAAGCCGCACGGATTCCTGCGTTCAGGCGACACCTGCTCCTCGAGTCCAAACTTTCGCAGAGGCATGATGTGCTTCACCCATTATCAAGGTAACTACGCGACGCTATTGCGCATATTAGGTTTTGGATACTAATAACAATAAAAATCCCTTGACACTTGAAACGCCTTTCTACACCAATCCAATGTAGTGTGGTGAAACACAGAATTACTACGTCAGATCATCGACTTTCACGCAAATATTAGCGAGTAAACATTTCTTGCTTGTGTATATGGGCCTGCATTCGCGTGGGCTCGAATAAGATTTGCCTTGTAACTTATATTACCTAATCATTTCTATTATTCTCGTTCTTTTAATTTCGTGATCTTGTCACACAGGCAAAGCTGTATGCAAGTTCAGCGAAGATAAGTGGTCAAACGCGAATCGATGCTTCAAACCATAGAAATTCCGTTGCTAGGAAAGAACTTTTTCTCATAAAAGCAACGGATGTTAGTGCCTACACAGATCAGTTTGCTTTTGAATACGATGCACAAATGGGCAGTGTTTTTGATATATACAGTCAATATAAATTTAACTTTGAAACGTTGCCTCTCAGCCCGAGTCATCTGTTGTCCGGCCGCTATTGATCACCACTGCATTATGTTCGCCTTTCTTCTTCTTCGTCTTGAAAAGCCTCCCCTCCTCTTTTGTCGTGTGATCTGGTACTTTGTCAATGCTCGAATATGGGAACGTACACCCGCAGAAAGAATAAAGGTTTATTTTGATCTTGTACGCGATCAATGGCTATATATCTGTGTCGATAACTTATACGAAAGGAAATTCTCGTATTGCGATATATTGCCAGACTACATTTATTCATTATTTGTTTGTGTGAAAAGTTCCAAGAAATAAAAATAGTAAGATGGTCGTTATAGAAGAGCCTAGCTGGTGTCTAGACATATATTAGGGGCTTGGTTGAAATTTTCCTCGTATTTTTGTTTCTTGCATGCGTGTATATGCACAGATGCATTGAATTTCAAGCATGAATATTACTCAGATGATGGGTGGCCATCCCCTATCTCTAGTAAGGAAAAAAAAACTCTAATCTCTTGCAGACATCCGAGCCATATGATTGGAATGAATCACACAATCATTCGTCCTGTGTAAACTGCCGCAGATTTTACGCCCCCTATATCTATTGTCAGCGCTCATACAGACAACTTATTGAAAGTCTCACATGGGGGTGGTTCGCAGAGACAAATTATTGGAGGGCATTTCTCCTGTCCGGAGAAATGAGTCAAAAGCTGAATATTAAATGCGCACTGTGCAATCCTGTGCCGATTGAACATGGCAGATTTTTTTTTTCATTTCCAAACACTTCAGTAATTTGCGGCTGACCTTTATTTAAGCTAACCATTTGCAGTTAAACGCTGATAACGTCAACGATCTACATCATCGATTATACTGGTGCAAACGAGTTGGGAGAACCACGAATCATTTTGCACACGTCTCGTCCTATCCTGAAGAAATGCATTAATAGCTACAAATCGTAATTTGAATATCCGTCCGTCCCTCCGTCCGTCCATCCATCCATCAATCCATCCATCCATCCAGCCACCTACGACGTTTAGCTCTCCTGGCCGTTTGGATAATGCTATCGATACCAAACTTCGTATGGCATACCATAACTGTATGACGAGGATAACTGATTAGTCATAACATCAAAATCATGACATGTATGTCACGAATGCTATGACTTAAATTTCGTGGTCTTGCTGCTCTTGCGGTGGTTTCGTCGACATGACATGTTGCAAAACTGGTATGGAATGACATGATTGCATGGCGAACACAAGCGACACACCCTAACATTAAAATTACGACTTGCGTGTCATGTAACAACATGAGTACATGCCACGCTCATGATGCGCTTGCAGCCATTTCGCTAGCGTAAGATAAACAAAACTTGGTATTACGGTACGTCAATGGATGACGAAGGTATGTGACTGGTGCGAACATGATAATCATGAGATGCGTGTCATGTAACAACAAGACTACATGCCACGCTCATGATGCACTGGCGGCCGTTTCGCTAGCTTCACTTCGCCCCGCCGCGGTGGCCTAGTGGATAAGGTACTGGGCTGCTGACCCGCAGGTTGCGGGTTCGAATCCCGTCGGCAGCGGCTGCACTTCCGGTGGAGGAGGAAATGTTGAACGGCGTCTCTCATGATCATATGGTGGTTTTGGGACGTTAAACCACACATATCAATTAATCAATCACGCTAGCTAGCTTCACTTCTACCAAATTTGGTATTACGTGACGTCAATATATGACGAAGGCATGTGAGTGGTACAAACACGATAATCATGAGAAGCATGTCATGTGTCAACATGACCATTTGCCACAGTCAAGGCGCCAATACACTTTGACGTGACACGGCGCGCGTGCGCGCCGGCGTTCGTTTTGTCACGTCACGCCCGCGTAACCACGTCAGACGCCGGTCCTGCCATATACTCGCAGGCGCGCGCTGCGTTGCTTTGACGCACGCCCGTTTCAGTGCATCCAGCATCCCCCCGTCACAAAAAGAGGCAGACGCACTGCTGTCTGGGTAACGCATCGGCGCGAAATGCAGCATGTCGCATTTCGCGCCGGTTGCCGTCGGGTCACGCTGACGGTCGCGCCTGGCGTGAGACTGTAGAGTTCTCGCGTTTTGCTAACGTATAGCGTCGCTGTGCCCAGCGTGCGTGCGCGTCAACGTCACGTTGGAGCATATTTGGCCCTTCACGATGCGCTCGTGGCCGTTTCGCAGCTCCACATATACCAAGTTTGGTGTTACGTGACGTCAATAGATGACCAAAGTATATGACAGGCGCAAGCATGATAATCTTGACAAGCGTGTCATGTAACAATATGACAACAAACCACGCTCATAGCGTGCTCGCGGCCATTTCGCTAGCCCCACACACAGTAAATTTGGTATCACGTGATATGAATAGATGAAGGTAAACGACACATTCAAACATGATAATTATGACACGGAAGTCATGTACAGCATAATTTACCTCCACGTCGTAGCGTTGTGTTCAGTTTAAAGTGACATATCAACATTCCTCATTCGTGCTTCGCATGTGATCGATTACCATCTGCAATTTTTTATTTTGCATCTGCCAATTGTTTTTTAATTTGCGAACACTTCAGTAACTTGCGTCTGAGCTTTATCTAAGCTAACCCATTACAGTTAAACGCTGATGACGTACACGATTTACATCATCTGTTATGTTGGTGCAAACGAGTTGGGAGAGCCACGAACCATTTCGCACACGTCTCGCTCTGTTCTGAAAAAATGCATTATTAGCTACAAATCGTAATTTAATAATCAGTAAATTGTTGAGCTTTAATGTAAAAGATACATGATAAGCACACGAGAGGCACCGTAAAAGAGGGCACTCAAAGTTTAGACTACTTGCGGCTTTTTAAAGTGCACCTATATTGAAGTACACGAGAGTTTAGCATTTCGCTCCCACCGATCTACGGCCACCATTCGATTCTGGAACCTTACAGTCAATAGTTGAGCTCCATTACCATTAGATGGCTGCAGTGTGTTAGTCGCCAGAATTCCTGGGATTTTCATTTCTCGTATACATCTTTCAGGAATGCGGAAATATTCGCCAAATATTTCTAAATGAGTGACCTTTCAAAATTGATTGATTGATATGTGAGGTTTAACGTCCCAAAACCACTATATGATTATGAGAGACGTCGTAAGGGAGGGCTCCGGAAATTTAGACCACCTGGGGTTCTTTAACGTGCACCCAAATCTGAGCACACGGGCCTACAACATTTCCGCCTCCATCGGAAATGCAGCCGCCGCAGCCGGGATTCGAACCCGCGCCCGGCGGGTCAGCAGCCGAGTACCTTAGCCACTAGACCATCGCGGTGGGGCGACCTTTCAAAATTAACCGAACAAAAGCGTAATATGCAACATTATGGCTTCGGGAGTGATAATCAAGCAATCTCAGTATTTACATATGCACAATTATCATTCGTTTTTTTTAATTACCCGCAGCAGTAGCATCGGTAACCAAGCCCATTAACGGGTCAAACGTAAGGGCGCTGCTGCAATTCCCTTTATAGATACGGCCGTAATAGGAATTTAAAGAAACACGCAATAACTGAAAGGGCCGATTTTCGTTACTCGAATGAGCGCTGGTGTGATTGGCCACAGTTTTATTACACGTCACACGCAGTCACCTCTCCCAAAGATCGATGGCGGCAAAGCCTCTTGCACACGTGAGCTATTGTTCGGGCAGCAACTCATCACTTAACGACAGTGCCAATGGCTGTGGGGTTGTTCCAACACCTTTATTAATAACCATGTGAATGAGATCAGTAAAAACTGCACAGTGTTTCCGGAACAAAGAGCTCTCCTGAAGGGCTTACTAGACGAGCAATGAACGAGTGAATAGGCAGGAAGCCGCTGGTGACTACAATCGAGTATCGTACTTAACGCTCTAGTTGCTGGTCTCCATCAAAGGCCTTGGCATATAGAACAAGCACTGAGTTCACCAGAGACGTTGCCAAAAAAACTCGGCAACATCTCTGGTGGACAGTTCCCTCTATGACCTTCCATTTTTTAATCTTCACCCGACTATTCTTCTAAACGATTTATTCATCCTGTTTGATCTTCTAAACTGTCTTTCGCCAATTCAATTGCGTTCAGGAGAACGGCCTAGCCTTAGATTATTATAAGCTTGTTGCATTTTTGTAAGCAAACTATTGCTTTAGGAGCAGTTACAGGACGTGTGATTTCTGAGATAAATTTAAAAAAGCTATCCGGTTTCGAAGTGAGTTCACTTTTCTCTTTGCTGTCTCACAGCTATTCACCGCTAAAGAAACCTAACTGTAGTGTAATTCAAACGGCAAAACCCGGTCATTATTCATTGCTATGTTTTTTTTTCTTTTGCTTATGTGGCGCTCTGATTTTCATCAATATTCTTTTTGTAGCGTTACGGGACGTATAACTGCATGGTCTTCTCCAGCTCCCACCTATTTTCTTCAAGACTACAGAGTGTGTGATGCGGAGTTTATACAAAGCACTCAAAGCTGTTAAAGTAATTCCTACGATGGCGCTCGACTCTCATGATTGGAAACATTGCTCTGTATTGGGTAACGTCATTTCAACAGCCGTATCTTGAGCACGCTCTCAAGGCAATGTTCCTTATGTTCTCTTTTGCAGGCGAGTAGACATGCTGCCCTTTCCTATATAAAACAGCGAACCTTATCAGAGATTTTTCTTTCGTCTTTCGTCTGTGGTTGGCACTTACATATGGAGTAACGATAGCAGTCGTGTAATTTATTTATTTATTTGTTTATTTATTTATCTGCAATACCTACAGCGTCCGCGTGGGGCATTAGGGGGGAGATAAGACCCTACTAACGACAACCTATGACTCGGTAAGGGATGACGAAACAGTTATAAGGTGGAGCGCAATGTCATTTCTTATGACCATTATGAGAAATGCAGGATGAAGTTAATTTCAGGTCTAGCGGTTTCCATGGCATCAATTTTTCACAGGGTGGGTGCCCTGCCCAGTGACAATGTACTTTGTTCTGCCGAGCATCAGGCCAAAATTGCGCTTGTACCTATTTAACCGGTAGCCTGTAGGTACACGGTGGCAGCGATTTTCTTCTTTCCACAGCAGCGCTGGATGCTCAACTGTTTCACCAAGGCTGTGGTACAATAAGGTGCGACGAGAGGCCTTTGCAGAGCCCTATGGAGCCATAATTTGAGAGTACCGATGAACAGCTGAGTGCCATGTAGTTGTACTCCTCTACTGATTGGAAAAAACCGGCGGGTTCCCGGTCGGCATCGGGAATCTAACCCGGTACCTCCCGCATTTGAAGTGAACGCTTTAACCATGGAGCCACCAGTGCGGTATGTTCTCGCTACTTTCACTCAGCCGCAAAAGTAGCGAGAACGACAAGAAAGTTTCCACGCATACGTTGCCGGTAGTTCACGCGTAACGCTTCTTCACTCCTAGCTCATTACATAGGAATCGCGTGAAGGCGTGCTCCGAACAGAAGGCAAAGCACAAATGGTGGCTAAAGCTAGTCCACAAGCCAGGTCTAATGTACTCCTGCGACCGCGGTGGTTCGTGTTTTTCGCCAACAGGGGTATCCTAAGAGCAGCACTCTACTCTGCATGCCTTTTTGTGGCAGTACTTTCATCATTCGGATGCATGGTCGGATGGACACAAGGACAGACGCACGGACGGATGGACAGACGGGCAGGCTTGAACAGATTTCTGGAGGCCGACATAACCTTCTCCAGATGGTTGTGACTTCGCTGCATTTCCCCCGAAGAATACTGCCTGGAAGGAGCCACACGCCATACTTACTGCAGGCAGGCGATCTATAAAGCCACGATGAAGGGTGCCTGTTTGTTTTTGTTTTTTATGGCTACATTCTTTCATAAGACCTCCTGAAGCCGTAAGTTATGAAGTTTGAAGCGTACATGGAGTCTACAGGGCGAACGTTAGCCAGCACTTTAAGTAGTACAGGTGTAGAAAAGCACAACGCAACAAAGACCAAGTGCAGGTAACTCGAACTTCTCGTAGTTAGGAAAACAAAAGGTCGCTGCTAAGTAAGTGATTTCGGGGGCTTCTACGCGTTACTACACATTGGGAACCTTAATACAGGAAATTCGGCATTAGAATCTTATAAAGCAAAACCAGTTCATCGAGGAGACATTTAAGCCCATCTTCACAAAATTTGTATGCACGCTTTCTTCTTGTGGAAAAAATATAGCAACCGCATAGCTGAACCAACTTTGAAGCAAAAGTTCTGCAGCTTTTTCAGATGTAGGCGGAAATGTTGTAGGCCCGTGTGCTCAGATTTGGGTGCACGTTATAGAACCCCAGGTGGTCTAAATTTCCGGAGCCCTCCACTACGGCGTCTCTCATAATCATATAGTGGTTTTGGGACGTTAAACCCCACAGATAAATCAATCAATCAAAGTTCTGCAGCTTTCTTGGTTCTTCGTAATGACCAAAGAAAAAATGTGATTACCTGTCGTCCACTGGGAAGCGGAAAAAGATCGCCCTGTGTTCGTCTCCGAATGGTCGCACCCGCAGAAACGCAGCTCGCCTCCCGTTCTTTTCTCCGTTTTTCTTTCATTTCGAGCACATACGCACTCACAGACACCACAATTTTCCCCTTCAAGACGCACTAGAAATGTTTCACGTGCACTCAGTAAAAGGGGCGAAAGCAGACAAACAGAATGCCAACAGAAGAGATAAGACCGAAAGCGCCACCCGTCGGCGCAGTTAATCAGGTGACTAATAATACGGTGTTAAAAAAGGGGAGATAATCTAGAACACATTTTACTTCCAAACATAATTGCATCGCCTTAATTCTTTACTAGGTTTGAAAGATATAATCAAACGTTGCTGAATTTTTGCTTGGCTACGAGAATGATGGCCACGCTTTATTTCCAATATTGAAGCTAGCCGAAGTGTCTGGCCACTTCCGTAGGTTTCAGCCACTCTGCACATGACGCCATTGCACACATTTGTTCGTATCTGCTTCTCGCCGCTGATCCAATCAATGTGGCTTTTAAATCCGGAGCTCGTAACTTACCAGGCCACTTAAAAGGGCCATATAACGCTTGAAAGCATCGGTGCCGACTGCGTAACTCGTATTATCACTCACCAGAACGATACTTTAAGTGGAAATGACGCCGGAAGGATGCTGCCATATGATTGGATAAATGTAAAGTTAATTGTGATTGCCTCATTGCACAAAAATTGAGATTATTATAGGATTTAGTTTTTCATTAGCACGACTTTTCACTCAAAGCGACAGAGAAGAAAGCTCTCCGACTTTTCCTGCTTGAAAACTGCAAAGCTGGTCAAAGAATGCGCCGAACACCATGTACTGGAGGAAACGCGCTGGTAACGCTCCGGGTGCACATATTTGAAGAAACTTAAAAATGTGAGATCGTTGATATATAAACGTCTTTGCAAAATAAAAGATCAGTAAAGCTGCAAAACATTATAGAAGCGTTCGCGAACTGGCTCGTTTCGCACGTGTCATTCCCTCTTCAAGTACCACATTGTTTGTAACCATAGCAATGGCATCCTTGATACGCTGGAGGTAACAGTCAATTTGTCATGCGAGCTTCCTGTATGTTAGGGCTTTGATGTCTTTTCATTGGGCAGCCTCCCGACGTCAGAGGGCTTGGGAAACATGGTATGGTTGGCCCGCGAAAATCGAGTTGAGGATAAGCATCCATTTCATTGTATTTTGATATCTCTACGCTGAATAACTGTGCACTGCGTGACACTATCGCGGCCGTTCTTGCAGCACTTATCTCTTAAGCCGTCAGTGTATGCGACCAGCCAGAAAAACATGTAAAACTATGAAGTCGGGAAAAATGTTAGACGGCCCCTTTAATAAGCTTGAAAAGCAATGTCGAGCAGTACCACTGCGCTAGCAACAACTGGCAGCATCCACGGTGCATTCTTTCGCAACAACGCTCGGAATGCATCTGTGGTGTGTCACGGTGTAGCTTTTGCTGACTAGAAATTATTCATACTGAACAAGGAGCCCTTGTGCCGAAGCGTCCTTGCCACCATCGCTGCCAAATATGGCAACAAGGGTGACAACCACCTTCACCCAGATACTGTCTTTCACCAGTATAGTACGGCCGGGCGAGCCTCACGCCCAAACTTGAGCTTGAGTTCTTTTTATGCCGTGTAATCGCAACAAATACAAACCTAAATTAACAACGTGAGAAACTGCATTTTATTGAAGTAAGAGCGGTGAGTGGCCTCGGCTGTACAAATACGTAGTACGTTGATACATGTTCGCAAACAGCTCAAAGGGACGACGGATAAGTACATTTGGTGTCCATTTCAGTCTGTTGCATAATAATGAGTGCGAGTTCTCGGCTCACGCACCTCGGAGCATGCTCAGTGACAGTAAAGGAATAAAAACGAAAAACAACACTAATGCACACCTTCCCGTCACAACACTAGCATAGAGTTGGCGTGGGTAAACAGACTTACCAAGCAAATGTGGAACATATCTCGTTAGTGCGGACAGTAACATGATAAACTCGGGTCCTGCAAGGCCTATCACTACGACAGCCGAGAAAAAAAAAACATTCTTTAGTTCTTGCGCCAACGACGTAACTCTCATTCCATCACGCCAGCTCTCGCATATTGTATTACGTGTGTGTTTTTCTTCGTTCGAGTCAAGATGACATTGAAGCAATGTGTCGTTCTTTCTTTCGTGAGTGAGAAAGTGTGTTTGCATCACACGTTGCCAGGAAGGGGAGACGGCAAAGTAAGAGACCTAGAATAAGTTAAGCCCAAAGGGAAGGGGGGGGGGGCAACTACAAACAACTACAACCTGCTCTAAAGGTACAAGGAGAACTTCCAAGCAGGCACACTATAGTGAACGCGTGATCTGCACTCGTCCACGCTCGATCCTTAAGTTGTTTATCGAGCAAGCGCATTTCTGAAGCGTATACGGAGTGGTCGTTGCGTCACTGGTACGAGAGAACCTTTCTCTCTCGTACACGGAATGCTTGTAGGCATTTCCTCGCCATTTCGTAACCCTGTTTATGAACCATTGGTAGCTTATGCTCATCTGTAGCTCCAAGTTCGGTACTTTACTTAATGAGAGGAACGCCGTGTTAAACGAGCATGCAGAGAAACAAGCCTTAGAACAGCAAGTTATTGCGGACACCGAGGTTGAAAGAGGGAATGGGGAAGTGAACCCAATACTTTCAACCCAATAGCAAAAAAAAGGCTAATAAAGCAGTTGTTCTACAAGGAGTCACAGCGGAGACAGAAAAACTTTTCTCGGCTCACAAGAAAAGCACCTTCTATTAAGCTTTATCACACGCAGAGTGCTCGCTGGTAATGTGCCCTCAGTTACGGATCACTTATCATTAGATTTGATTGATTGATTGATTGATTGATTGATTGATTGATTGATTGATTGATTGATTGATTGATTGATTGATTGATTGATTGATTGATTGATTCATATGAGGGGTTTAACGTCCCAAAACCACCATATGATTATGAGAGACGCCGTAGTGGAGGGCTCCGGAAATTTCGACCACCTGGACTTCTTTAACGTACGCCCAAATCTGAGCACACAGGCCTACAACATTTCCGCCTCCACCGGAAATGCAGCCGCCGCAGCCGGGATTCGATCCCGCGACCTGAGGATTAGCAGCCGAGTACCTTAGCCACTATACCACCGCGGTGGGGCTATCATTAGATTTAAACATGAGGAGTGTTCAAATCCGTTACCTAGGACTGCTCAATTTCGCGGCAAAGAAATGAATGTCGCAATGCCTTCGTGTTGTAATAGTGCGTCGATCAGGTTAGTGGCCAGGAAGCTTTTTCGAGAGGAAGGGGGGGCGCATACTAAAGTTGTTGTCATTTTCTGAAAAAAAGACATTTTTGGTTCAATATATACCTCCCTGCATGAGCACATCGGGGCTAGATCAGGGGTAGGAGGGTGGGGGGTGGCACGCCTTTTCTGAGGCTACGAGCCTGCCGTTGACCTTATAGATAGACGTGCAATGATAGCAGTGTACAGAAGCAAAGCTTAGGGCTTTTATCTTTCTTTTTCTTCAGAACTCATATTTGTATACGGCATGAGCGCAGACGACAATGCCCGGATAAAGAGATTGTCCTCATTACTACAATAAAGGCAACACACGAATTATTCTCGTGTATAAGTGCCAGAAAATGGCCTGTGCATCATCGCGAATTATTTTTCTCTCGTTGCCTTCAAATGACAATACGCAATTGTGCAGTAGTAAATGGTAAAATATAAATGAACGGATAAACGTTAGCGCAGCATGGTACTAGTTCACGATGAAACAAGAACATTTTATACGTAACACAATTCATGAATTAAGGCAATCAACGCGATGCAACTAAATCACGCTAATTTGGTTTAAAACGTTGTCAATATAATATTTAGTTACTGGATATGCGCGAACTAGCCTACTCGCTCAATATTGCGATCGGTGGGGATGCTCCACGTGAAGAAAACGGTAAATGTTACAGCTGTTCAGGTAGCTCCATTCAGCTATCCACAACGTTATCTTTCCACCTTAGCGGCACCTAAGTCTCGACACCCTAATGACAACGTTATCTTGCCAAGATAGTGGTGCCTGCACATCATGTCACTCACTTTGATACCCTCCTCTAAACAAACATGTTAATTCGTAACCCCTTGTTTATACAAGGAATTATACATTTTTATTTAAGATGTGCCGGAAAATCGAAAGCTGTTGGCATTGTGTAACAATGATTATGATGCTCGGATGCTTACCCGAAGGTCGAGGGTTCGATTCCGGCCGCAGTGGTCCCATACTGATAGAGGCAAGGTGCCGGAGGCCCGAGTGTTGTGCCATGTTAGTGCACGTTAAAGAACACCACATAGTTGAACATTACGGATCCCTCTACTACGGCGTCTCTCACAATCGTATGTTCGTTTTGGGACCAATTTGATATTACACTATATGTCAAAGAGCTAGTAATCTTTGAGATTCGAGCGAGAACTAGTTTGTTAAAGTTTAACTATTGCAATCTAAAGCTGCATCCATTGAACAGAGAGTTTAGGTCGTTCATGCAACTCTCTTGGTCTTTTGTGTTTTTTAATCCTCTATTAACGAATACACCCATCTTTCAAAGCTTAAGGGAAGAGATGTGAAATGATGAAATTATTTGATTTGTGAAAATACCAACTGAGGAAAACTGATTGAAACTATCCTGGAGAACTCCCAATGTTACAAGCAGAACCTCGGAAGTGCAGCTCTCGACTTGTAATATTTTCTGCGAGAACTAGCCATACTGAGACAAAAAAAAACTGAAAGGTTTGTTTATAAATGAAGGAGGATTACTTTATACCAGGTGAACACATGCGGCTAACTAGAGCCCAGCAACTAAACTTCTTGCTGGTAGAAATTGAATGCTTGAAATGAAAAAAAAAATTGTAGCTTTAGTGGTCGAGTGAAAGAGCGAATAAAAAGGTTGGCTCTTTAAAAGACATGCCTTAAAACTCACGTCAAGCATTCACGTCACTCACATCAAATGGTGTCATAGCTTCAAACACCAATATACATTGCTCAAGCTTTGATTTATATCAACACAATAAGCACCACTTCTGTGAAGACACGTCTCACGTTCGCGTTATACCGATTTACACGACGCAGGGATCAGCCATGTTTGTAGGAAGCGAAGCTCCTTAGGGCCTGGGCTAGTCCCTCGTCATCCATCGAAGCCATAGCCCGTATAGCACTTGGAGTTCTCACTAGATGGCGGTGCGGCGCTCGCTCCCCTGCGATGCGTAGTCTCTAGTAGATGCGTGCTTTAGTGTGATATTAGAAGGCCGGACGGATGGACAGGCGGACGGGCGGGTGGGTGGAGGGACGGATGAACAGACAGAATTCACGGAGGATTCACGGTTTACCGAGGTACCTCCGGAGCATCGCCCACTCACCCTCATTCGCCCCGTGGATATTCTCTAATATATTTTCTGTTCTTTCGCAGCATTTCTGTGCGACATTCTCAGGCAGAAAAAATGCGACCTTTTCAATTATTTGCACAATATTTTTAATGTTCACACAAACATCATCGCAACACTTGTGTGAACGCGTTAAATTTGGGCCCTTAATCATGTGCTTTCTCAAGATATGTCACACAGGCCCGTTATTTGAATTAGAATGCTTCTTTTTTTTTTTCACAGCAGTAAACTAGGCCCCGATATCTACTAGGGGTAGTCGCCTTTTGTTATTTTTAATGAGTGTAATACAAATGCGATAATTTGTGCAACTGTTATATACGAAATGATGCAGTGATGAAAAAAATCGTCCTCTTGTTCACAGCTCCAATATTAGAGATTATGACGGCTTAGATTACGACGACATTGGCTACAATTTCGGTGGGTCGTGGTTGAGAGAACAAAGTCAAAAAGCACCGTTTTTCTCCCTGCAATTATTTACACCTCATGAGACCACGGTGCTGAAAAGAGAACTTTGTTAAAAGAAGAACATTAACTGAAAACATGTGGTAGCGTGAATTCTTCAATTCCAGGTGCTTATTATACATTGTTGTGGTTTTACGTCCCAACGCCACGGCAGGATAAATACATCGTAGAAGAGGGTTTCGGAAATTGGGAACATGTGCACCTGTGGTTGTGCACCCATTGATTGATATGTGGGGTTTAACGTCCCAAAACCACCATATGATTATGAGACGCCGTTGTGGAGGGCTCCGGAAATTCCGACCACCTGGGGTTCTTTAACGTGCACCCAAATCTGAGCACACGGGCCTACAACATTTGAGCCTCCATCGGAAATGCAGCCGCCGCAGCCGGGATCCGAACCCGCGACCTGCGGGTCAGCAGCCGAATACCTTAGCCACTAGACCACCGCAGCGGGGCGTGGTTGTGCACCCAATTCTGGGCAGATTCATGAGCCTCTCAGCGTTATGCCTCTATCGGAATAGAGTTTCTAGTCGGTGAACAAGTAAATGCCTTCAATTTCGAGGGCTGTATTCACTCGCTGAATATTTGCTTCTCAACCTAATGGTCGCACCGCTAAGGAAATTCCGTTTCCTTCTCGTATGCGTAGTCATAAGTCGGTAATCGTAATCCACACAGTCAAAGATTCCACCATTTTTAAGTCTTTCAATACCTTTTGGAATGAATGGTTAAATTAGGGAGCCTTCGTGTGCGCGCCTCCATGTATCGGAGGCACCCTAGTTTATATTATCTGGCTAAGTAAGGCCCGTCCGTTGGGAAATGGAGCGAAGTTACTTTAGAGAGCTTCGTTCTTAAAGGCAAAAACACAGACACGTTCGCCTAAGGCGGCTCCTCAATGACGTGCCAGGACTTTTTCAGCCAACGTTCCACCGCATCACGTAGGAATCAAAGGATGTAAAAACTAACGTTTATTGTGGTTTATGACGTTTGTTATCACCGCCAGTTCGCTCTGTGCAGAACGTGCCGTGAGTGCGAATACGGAAAGTGGCGACGTGCGTTGTGAATTTATTCAGCTACAAAAAACCCTCGAGCTCCTCCGAACGCGACTCCAGAAACTCATTTTGAACATTGAATTGCTATTCTTTGTTGCCATCTTGCTTACGTTGTTGAAGCTGTCAGGCATTAGTTTTTGTGCATGCTGCTTGCGATGTTCTTTTCTTTGTGTACATCGATTGGCATTGCTTTCTCTAGGATACTTTTATCTTGTACTCCTCCACATGTATAATTTAAGTAGTGGAGCAGAGTTCATGTTGCATCGTCAACGCTATCGCTTCTAGTCCACGTTCCTCTTGACTAGCACAGAAAATGGTCACGTTTTAGTGCGACCGCAAGCTTGCTGATTTGCATTCCTTTGCTGACCCAGTGCAATGTAATATTACGCACACATAAGCCATTCGCCGGAGCACTTGAGTGTATTTGTGATTAAGTAAATATTAAAAAAAGAAATACGCAGCTCGCGCTGACTTGTCAATTCTGCAATACGCACTGTATCCACGCTGATTTTAGAAACAAAAGTTCTTCCATCGCGAACACTGTCTTAGTTTTTCCTTCCTGTTAACCACTCGACACGAAGCAAACCTGCAGAGATTATTATGTTTCAATAAGATATCAACCATTCATGTTTGCGCATGTTTTCGCTGCAGAAAACAACTCCATCGATTTTTATGCTCCCCCTCCTATTAGAAAGTATAATAAATAGTCTCTGATGTTTAGCGTGGAGGGCTCCGGATATTTCGACCACTTTGGGTTCTTTAACGTGCACCTAAATCTAAGTAGACGGCCCACGAGCATTACTTCCTCAATGTAAATCCAGCTATCGCTGCCGGGATTCGAATCCTCAAATTGTGGTTCAACAATGGAGCATTTTAACCACTAGACCACCGTAGCGGGTGTACTTGAGAAACATTTTTCAACTAAAATCACAATATTTTCAAGTATGAGAAAATTTATTATGTTTCCGCTTATTTGGGAATTCCTTTGTGATGAGTATTGGCTTATTTGCTCGATAGCATTCGGCAACACTGTCAATACCCTCCAATGGGTGCGCGCCATGTGCTGAGGTCAAGACAAAGAAGAAGAGCTGAGCACGAGCCGTTGGCGCAAGCTCCGCGTTTCTTGTCTTGCTTTCGGTCGCCGGCCTTCAGCGTCCATCGACCTCAATTTCAGGTGCTACTTTTCGTCGATAAACGTTGTTCAAGAATTCGCCAATCACCTGTCTTTCAGAACAGGCCGCCTCCTAGATGGCCACCCTCCATCGCCAGGGCGACTCCACTGGCCAGGTTCGACATCGTCAACTGCTGCACCAGCAGTTGACCCAACTCCACCACGCTGAAAGCCACGCTCAACCAGCTAACAGCCAAGAGGACGAGTGCAGCCAGTGGGGTACCCACGACGAACATCCAGTGGAACACGTGACGGGACTATTAACGCGGCCTATCGTGGCTCAACCACTCTTCAACGCTTCAACTACGAATGCAGCCGTAAACCATCCCGTGCTTCCTCAGTATGAACCATTATTCGTTCCTGTCGTGCAAGATCAATGTGGGTTCGCGGGGCCAGAATGTATTCACTTCATGGAGTCCTCGACGTTGTGGAACCTCTACGGTAACCAAGGTAGAGGCGAAGGACAGCGCTGCACTGGCGAACCGCACGAAGAGACCCGTGAGAACGCACCGCAGCACGATGTCGGCGCTGAGGAAGATCACAGCGACGTGCACCAGAACACTCGGGCTGAAGATACTATTTAGCACGAGCACTACGGTCAGCTACTCAGGCTTGGGAACCGTGTTCATTAGAGGCATTCTGCTCAAGTCAACATCTCTGTGCACGGCGCCGTGGGGTTGGTCAAGTTTCGCGAACACTGCACCACAATCATTAACAGTGGTCTAGAGTGCAGCGGCGTCTTCCATCCGTGTCGTTGCGTGGTGCAGGAAGGGAGAAAATTCATGTCACCACAGGAACCCGACTTGCCCAGATCTAGATCCGTGGGGTGACTTTCGCTGCGGCAACCACAGACTAGCCTACCTGGTTGACGCGTCGGGAACGAAGTCGACTGTGGAACAGCCTCATGATGTTGTCGATGTTGCAGCCTCACAATGTTCTTTGCAGTGCCTGCGTTCATAATTTACTATAATTTATCTCGCTATGTAGTTTCGGAGTTGCGGTACAATTATTTTGTCTTAATTGTAGCCTATATTTACTACACTGTTATAATAAAAGTCTTCACAATTGCGGCTTGGACAACTTTCTTTATGCTGGTTAGAAAGTTGTTAAAAATTTTGTTGACACCCTTGAACGTACATTGCATTAGTGAAATGAATTTGTTGGTGGGCTTGGTGTATTAACGGCAATAATGTGACGAGATAGATTGTCGTAATACTTTTGTCCTAGTAACAGCTTGTCTTAATGACTCGCTTGAATAAATGTAGGTTAAGCGGCTGGCGTGACTACCGCAATATGCGTAAAAAAGCAGGAAATGCGAATAATAAACATCTCGATGTAATCAAAACGCAGCCTGGGTAAGCGTAGTATGTTCGTGCCAAGCACAGGGAAATCTAGTTTAACAGGTGACTGGGCGCGGGAACCTTTTATTAGAGGCGAAGCTCCTTGTGATCTGGGGCGATCTCTCCTGCGTACCCAGCATCGTCTCCCTTGCCATACAATAGATGGCATTGTATAGATATGTCTTTGGAATGATATCACTGGATGGCTTTAATGATTTGTGTATAGTTGACGATTTCGTATAGTTTACGGACAAACAGACAGACACACAGACAGAGACATACTGACAGACGGAAGCACGGACAAACGGACGGACGGGCGCATGCTTCGCCCCGCTCATCATCATTCAATCCGTAAATGTGCTTTGAATTTTTTCAACGTACCTGTTACATTCGCTTAACCTATAAGCCATGGGGCGTAGCTAAAAACTCGTTTGGTCACGTGCGCTTAGTGTCACTGCGTACGGAAGAGCTAAAATACCCGGATAATCAATATTGCCCGGAATATGCCACAACATACATCACATGGTTCAGCTATAGATTAAAATATAATTTTCAAAGCAAATCAGACGAGGACAAGCAGCGTTCAGTTTGTAATGGCCGATGACTCATAGTAGATAGTAATTTCATTTCATTAATTGGATCCTTAAAGCCCGAGGGCATTACATAAGGGGGGGGGGCAAAAAATACGCTGTGAGTGTTTATAATTCAAGTTGAACAAATTATTATAAACAGTACAGTTCTAATATGGTAGTTTGGTCAAAAATGACAACAAAAATGAATCAAATAACACACAAAAGAAACGCTTTGGTTTCTTTGGCAAAAGAAACGGTTTGGGAATGTAACTAGACTGACCACCTTTTGCAAAACACACTGAGTACAAACAAAGGATTTCATCGTCAACGGCAGCCGAATGCACGTCTCCCCGAGGTCAAACGTATAGCCGAACATTTATTTTGTACCCTACTTATTCTTAAATGCACCTACGGTGCCATCGTAATTTCTTTGTCGCAGGCTTTTGCTCGATCACTGAATTAATTCATATTATCTAAGCTTCCCGACAACAGTGTAATCATGTTTCAAATACGGAGCGTGTGTACTGAAGCTTGCTTCTCGTTCATCGTGTGACACTGTAATTTGTAGATATTTAAGTCGTTGCTTCACCACTGCGGCAAGACTGACTTTTTTTGTTTACCCTTCAGCGGAATTAGGTTAGGCTGCTGGTCGTCGTGCTTACCAACGACTTCATATTAGCTCTCACGTTTCTCTCGCGGTGGCCGCGTATACTCGCTCCCATACCGTGCCGCCCCTTTAGTTCTTCCTTTCAACGTGTGGCGGCGACACAATCTGCGTCGCACACTATTTTACTCATTCAACCACATGGTAGCAATGCATGACACGCAGACGTCTTCGCTGTCATCAATGGTGCGCCTACTTGCCGTAGCGCTTAGGGAAAGAATGGCAATTGTCTTTCTCAGTGCGTCCAAGTACCAGTCTAAGCGTCGTACCAGCCTCAGCGAAGGCAAACAAAAATAAACCTTAAAGGCTAATTTTCGTGGCAGTGCGGAGAAACTTGTGCTCCGGCGCACTTAAGAACTTCACCCTTATCAGCATATTATGTAAGGCTGCTGGTGCTCTTGATGCCTGCGGTTCATTTCTACGGAGCCTTCAAAAACTTTAAGCAGCTGTAGAATACCACGTGATCAGCAACGTAGGCAACTTACACGGCATGCAGGCACAAGTTATCGCATACTTATAATTAGTCTGTTTCCTGAATGATCAAGTCAGGGTGACGATATGTCGATTTAGTTAGAATGTGGGCAGCTTAAGATAAAAACAGGTGGGCCAGTAAGGGATGACGGTGGTGTTTATTATTGACAAAGCAACAAACAACAAAATGCCTCGTTAGTTGTCTGGAATGCCGTGTAGGAACCTATTCTAAGCTCGCATTGATGCCCACGTGTGACTAATGGACAGGTGGCGCCTCTATGAGCCCCGCGTGAGTAGATGATTACATACCGACTCTTTTTTCTGCTGCAGTAAGCAATTTCATGTCATTGTGAGCGTTCGTGTTGTCCTGTTGTAATGGTGATGGAGCAAGGCAGCCACCAGTTGGACCGTACCGTTGGACGTGGGTCGTCGAAGCATGGGTGACACAGAATGACAACTTGGTGAAGGGAAAAAGAGTGGGACGGAGACCGCGGAGAAGCAGAGGTTTGCGCATCGGGAGCATCTTGCGTGTCGCGTTGGTAAGCTTCAGGCGACGTGTGAGGAGCACGGTATAGACTCCGAAGCGAGTACTGATATCTTTCTGCCTCAGGGTCCACAGTGAAGCATCGATGACATAAGCGTGCGACGTGATCTGGAATTCCGCAGGTGTGGCAGATAGGCCAATTTGCAGCAGTGCACCAGGGATTCCCGTAATACTGCTGTGTAGGCGAAAATGGCATCATGCACCGTCTTTCATGTTGCGGAGGCGACACTAGCAAACGAAGCGGTGGCCTCGCAGCAGCAGCATAATAAGTCAGTGGTGCCGCGACAGGTGTTGGTGGAGAGGCAGACAACAGCAAAGCCTCGTACACCTGCTCCTGAATAGCCTGTTTTATCGCTGGCGCTAGGCAGTTTATGACTACTTCACTGGTCGGCTAATGCGACGGGCAAAAAAGCCGCTGAGCCACTTTTTTGCTAACATACTCCTTAATCTCCGCTAGTAACTGCAGGTAGTAGACCACAGACATTTATTACCTCAGAGTAGTAAATGTCTGTCGTTTACTATTTCCGGTTACTACTTAGGTAATGAATGTCGTGACAGCACTTTACTACGTCAAAAGTTAGTAGGTAGCACTTTTTTAAGAGTGTATGTGATATGAACTGTGAAGGTAATACGTTCAGAAAAAAAAACAAGGGCCATAAAGACATCACGAATTTGTGGTGAGAATGTTTTGGTGTAGATAGTAAAATGAGCGAATCATTCCAGACGAAGAGGAAGAAGACAAAGATGGATGAACCGGAAGATTAGATCGTTCAAATGAAGCATAATTGCGTAAGACACGTCCCTGCTGTATTCATGAAATGATGTCGGAGGAGGCTCTGAGGGCGTGCTTAACGTCCTTTGCTAATCTTCACCTAATGGGATCGTTAATCCTCTTCAATCGACGCAACTCAACTCCCTAAGGTCCTTTTAAACTCTAACGTTGCTTGACGTCCTCGATAGAATACTGATTACTCCAACTGTAATCGAAATAATGCAACTCTAAGGAATTTTCTCATCGATAGGTATGTATTGCAACGTCATTGGAGTCTAAAATGTAACATTCATCATTAGCCCAGAGCTTGCACGTTGAGTCTCTGATAAATGAGATATTGATTATCCCGTCAAACTGCGTAATGTTGGAAGAAGGTTGCCGGTGAGCAACCATGCACTGGGAGCCTCGATGATAAATCGTGCTCCGTGTTTTCGCAAGCAGTGGGCTACACCGAGCGTGATTTCCTCACGACCTCACCAATCTGCTTGAACGGAGCGAACGTTGCGGCTTACTGGTTTGTACAATTAGCAGGAGACGTATTCGCCGGCCTCTTTCAGGATCGCTATCAGGAGGTGTGTGTTGGCGAAATTTGCGTTATGTCGACTAATAACGTGTGAGTTGAAAGTAGAAGTGCCTAACGTCATGATCGATTTGTGTTAACCGTACCTATACCTACAGAATTTGGATATTCTGTACAGACAAGTGAAAAAAAAATGCCCTTGCGCTTTGTTATGCATTAATTTCGGGTTGTTTCGGATGCTTAGCATAGAGGACGACGACGAAGTGCAAGTGTGGTGGAATGCTGAATGTTTGAGTTCCATATTTTCTATGAATAATTTTCATTTCGCCTATCAAGCGCGGTCTCCTGCAGGTGTGCGATGGAGGTAGAGCCCTACAGAAGACTACCGGAAACCGGAATGACCACGGGTGTTGCTTCCAGGAAGCGCTATAGCTGCGAGAGTGGCACTGACAGTGATGACACAAAACCCTTCAACGTCAGCAGTGATGAATCAGGGGACCACAACTTCGAGCTCGTCAGAAACCACAAGCGAAAGAGAATTTCTGAGCACACACCCAATTCGAGTGAGCCCCACATGCGATCTTCACGGAATACCGAGGTAATAACTATCCTTTTCATGCCAGTTTTCGCCAGTGACAACATGAGATGCCTTAACCAGCAAGCCGTATCAGTACAGCTAGAGGCACTGGTGCCGAACGAAGTAAAGGAAGTAAGAGTGAATAGCCGCAAGCAAGAACATCCTAGCGATTGACGTCAATCAAGTGACTGCGCTTAGCAGATTGCGTGAAGTAACGGAACTCAATGGGATGGAAGTCCGCTCTCATATACCACTGGGCAAAGAAGTGAGCACTGGGGTGATATATGATGTTGCCGAAGCCATTACCAACTCGGACCTACTAGTCTTGATTAGGCAGGCTTCGGAAGATGCCATTATTAAAGTATATGTCGTATCGGGACATCACGATGCGTAAGAATTACATTTAAGGGCGAATCACTTCCATCGCATGTAAAAGTGGGCCCCTTCCGACACGCAGTTCGCCCTTTTTTACCGAAACCACTTCAGTGCTGGAAGTGCATGAAGTTAGGTCACGTAAATTGTGTGTGTGCGAACTCTACTATCTGTTCCCGATGCACTGGGCACCACAACAAGGACACGTTCCAAGGCCACGACTCTGAAGTGCTCAAAATGCGATGGGCCACATGATGCCTCTTCTAAGGACTGACCTTTTATTCCAAAGGAGCTAACAATACTGGAGAAAAGGGCCAGAGATGACACCTCATACCGAAAAGCAGCTGCATCCATTACGTGACGACGGTCCCATCGCCGGCACTGCGCTAAAGCCGCCAAAACCTCGTCGCCTCGCGAAGCTCGTCCAAAACCACCTCCACCTCCCTCACTTTGGCCAAGCACTGTCGGTTCCAAGAACAAAGGCGCTTCTGCTAGCAGTGTATCTGACACTTCGACCTTATTACTCAGTCAGAACGCAGCCGTTTTAAAGGAAAATGCTGCCTCTACCAGCAATGCAGATGACGCTTGGCCTGAACTCCCAAAGATAAATGCGCCTGATGAGATGCATCAGACTTCAACAGTTAGGGAGACTTCATTGGTATTTCATAACTTGGCGAACGAAGGACAACTTATCGGCATGGTTAGCACCCTGGTCAGTGCAATGCGCATGCTACTGAGCAAGATGCAGACACCAACAGCTCAAAGCGTGTTTCAACTGCTTGACCCCATCACTCCAATTCTCGCAAGCCTTCAGAAGTCTGCTGCCTGAGTACGCAAGCGGCACCATCATGACTTCCCCATCGGCAAGATTATGGGTGCATGGAACCGCGCATACAAGTTAATGCAAATAATGTGCTCAATTGATTAAGACATGGATGTGACTCACCGTCTGTCATGTTAAGCACATAACTGCCGTTTTGTCGATGGCATGGGTGACATTTCTCTCCTTCTCTCTCTGTCTAACTTTTACTCCCCTTACCCTCTCCCCAGTGCAGGGTAGCCTACCAGGCTCAGCCACGGTTAACGTCCCTGGCTTTCTTTCATCCTTATTCTCTCTCTCTCTCTCTCTCTCTCTCTCAGGTTGTCTGCACGTGCGTGCTAGGCTGATTTTTACGATTCCTTATTATGGACACTTTTGTTCCTTTTTAAATTGGCGTCTGTAAATATTGGGCTCTTAATTCACTTGGCGTTCACTTTACCACTATAATAAACATTGAAAGTGAAGCCACTGTGAATTAGTAGTTTAGTCCATGCAGTATATGACTTATTAAACCCAGCACCTGTATAAAAAGGCAGCTTGCTCGTACAAATAAAGTTGTTGGCTCTCAAAAGCTGAGAGAAGGTAAGAGAAACACCAGGTTAAAGAAGGCCAGCTTTTACTTATGAAGAAGTATCACCAGCATGGTTTAAGAAACGGGATGAAAGGCGGAATTACCAGTATGTGTTAACGTTGGCACAGGTGAATCTGAACGCAGTTCTGAAACACACCATGGCATGGGCGAAAAAACGAACAGAAGGAATCCTATTTTTTGCACGAATGGTGAGGCTCTAAAAATTTCCACCAAATTCCGTAGCCATGTGAATAAACCTGTCCGCCCCATTATGTCTTGCTCTTCGAATAGGTCAACATTAATGTACCAGAACATCGCACACCTATTCCTGAGTGTACATAAGCATTTATAGAATTGGTGCTTTTAGATAGCCCGAAAAATTCCTTTAAACTTCAAAAGTTTTTTTCATCAACACAAAAAAGATAGAGGCTAAGGAGCTAACAGTGAAGGCACGCGCAGTGTGCTCAAAGAAAAAAAAATTGCCCGCAGCTTCCCTCGGGGGAACACTGAGGAGGATGCGGAGCATATAATTAGTCAACGGGGTGTTAAAGTGCGACTTACTTGGGTCGATGGCTAAATTGGTTGACGTGGTTGTGAAATGGGGTGTTAAATTGCGACTTACTTGGGTCGATGGCTAAATTGGTTAACGTGGTTGTAGGAGGGGGTGTTAAATGAGTGAACACGTACACACGTATGCGAAAGGGCGGCGCTGGTCGAAGGGACGTCAATCATTGTGTTTGTGAATTCGTTGGAATTCATTTCACCGCGACCTTGGACGTCGACGCGCCGTACAAACCAACCGACGAGCGGCAACTGAGCGAGCGAGCGCCGACCTTGAGTATATATACAGCGCGACGGCGCATGCACTGTCAGCTGTTGAATGTTCTCGAAGCGCGACGCCACATGCGCGTCCACTGGAGAATCAGGAGAATTGTAGATGTCGAACGCGGTGTGTAGAGGAGGAAGGGTGCACAGATGGTGGAGGAGTGAAGCGCGCGCGGTGTGTAGAGGAGGAAGGGATGCACAGATGGTGGAAGAGTGGGCGACGGCGCGACGGCGCATGCGCGCGCGTCAGCTGTCGAATGTTCGAGAAGCGGTGCGGACGGCGCGGACGGCGCACTACAAGGCGCGAGTATAAGATGCTTCCGCATCTAAAAAAGAAAAACTAAATATCGAAATAAGACATACTTGATCACTGTGTGTGGCAAGCGAAAGAGGCCGCAACGTCCGCTGAAATACCAATGAAGAAAAAAATATCACTGCAAGATGAGGAAGCGAAAAAAAATTAAAATGGTTTACTACACAGAATAAGAAAGAACTGCGTAGCACGCACGAGCAAAGCAACTGTATAAATTTCTTTAAGCCCACTTCTGCGTCGTACAACTTAAGCATTACATGAGCACTGCTTGCTTGATTGCATATCTGAATAGTCTGTGACGCAAGAACGAAGTACAGGCAGAAACCGCTAAATGAGCTGCCTCTTAGCTCCGTATGGCTGGTCTCACGTGCATAAGGGTATACACAATGAACTCATGTGAAGTCACCTGCTAATGAGCTGGCAAGCATAAAGAAAGACTTGAGCTGTTACCCTCTAATTGAGAGACAAGTCGGCATGACTTGAAGCGCAGTCGAGCGTGATATGAAGGCTATTGCACGAGCGTCGACCCTACGTTACTAGAATAAACCCGGTGCCAAAGCTCCGCCGGAGAGGTGGACCACGTGATGGTCGCGAGAACTATCATGGCGCTGTATTCAGATTTTGCTCCCGCGCACGTTCTGCCTGGCCTTGTAGATTCTGTCTGGCCTTGCATTACCCGAGAGTTCGTATTGTCAAGCAAATAAGAATCATCATTTCATTTTATCATTAATACATGCGACAGCATTCGCCAGATATGGTAGAGATGCCTCCGCTGAGTATTGTGTATATATTGTGTGAGAACAATTGCACAACAGTTACAAAGACTACTATTACAAAACTTGGAGGACGTACACTTGTGCTTCGCCTTCAAGAGTACAACATGATAGCGTAGTCGGACTTTCTGCGAATCCCCTTCTCAATTATTAGCCTAGGTTTGGTCTCGGTGCATGCCTCAACCGTGCCGTTGGGGTAAGGTGCCGCACAGTCATTCGGCGCCACGGGGGAACGAATGACTGTACGCCCAACACTGACTGGCCGTTTCAAACTATCGTAGAATGTCTACTGCAAGTGCAATGCTGAACTGCAAATTGCACTATATTGTTCTTGCGAATCAGCCAGGAGCCCACTGCGCGTGCCTAAAGCAAAACGCGAACGTTTGAGCACTCTGCAATGGGTGGACTTTTCAAATATTTCAAATAACCACTCATAGAGCGTTTCACATGTTTTGACGCCTGGCGCGACTCTACGCTTCTACACGTAATATTGCGTACGTTAGATTCTGTCTCCTACATGTAGGAAGGAATTGTAAACACGCACCTCTTTTTTATATCTACAATAATAATGAGAACCTGTACATATATATATATATATATATATAGTCTAGTAGATCCTCCGTGAGCGGTCACAACGTGGTTTATTTCGACGTTTCGGCCTAGAGTCTGTCCTTCATCATATATATATATATATATATATATATATATATATATATATATATATATATATATATATATATATATATATAATGAGCCAGGTAAAGGTAAGGTAAGGTAAGGTGAAGTGAGTGTAAAGAAACAAATAGAAAAAATAAAAAAATCAAAGGTACGTGGTGCGATTTATATGCTCCCGGTATCGAAGGACGGAATCAGTTACAGAAATGCTGCATTCTTCTGGCCTCCATTTGTTAGAAACGCGCAGAACAAAAAATTGTCTGAAACTATTATTTCAAATACTAAATGGCCAAATTAATACTAGCAAGGAAGTATACTTACTGCCATCAGGTAAAAAGAGCTAAACAAACAACCACATCAGGGCCATTCAAACGTACAGGACTCGTACGGATAGTTTCAAATACTCCCCTTTTCCTAATACAACTGAAATGTGGAATGAATTGCCGGTGAGTGTTGTTGACCAGAACGATTTGTCGAAATTTGAACAGACCTTGAATGATTATCTGTACAATTGTAGCGTTTGATCTTGATCCATCCTGTATTTGTGTATTTGCTAATAATGTTCTTTTTGCTATAATGTTTTGTTATGTTACCCTCTCTGTAAGAACTCTCGCATGAAAGTTGACAGTATTGTTAAATATATATCGAATGAGTTTTGACAATTTGCCTGCTTCTCTGGTAGTACACCTGATTGCCACGAAGACAGTCTGGGTTCAATTCTCACTCATACTGAAGTTTTTTATTACTTATTTTGTTGGCAGCTTTCCTGGTTTTCTGTCATGAAGAAGGTGATGTTTTTTCGCACACAACTGGAGACGCCGACAGCCGAATTTCTGCTAAACATGCTATTTAACGCTATCGCGTTCCAATATTTTATAGTGCAGGATAATAAGTATAAGTGAACGGACAGTCGTCTATTCGACATCGCAATTTGAGAGCACGAACAAGGCCTTCACTGAAAGGTAGTTCAGGCCTGCAACAAAAATCACCTTGGAAAGTGACCGGACGAGCGAAAAAAAGCTCAGAACATGTTACTGTAGTCGAGGTTTCAAGTCCACCAGGGTAAAGTGAATCATTTGCCTGACACAACTTGTTCTTCATTGGGGTATAAACTACTTATCGCGCGCCGGGAAAGGCCTCCAGTGAAGTTGGCACCGAGGCGATCCGGAAAGTGATTCAGCAAATGCGATGACATGACTGAACGTGATTCATATTGCTACGGTATGAGCCGGGCTGTAGTATGTGCCGGGTAGGTAGAAGAGGAAGACGACGTTGTCTGGCGCGGCCGGAGGACTCCATCTTTACCGCGACTGCCGAACTTCATCCTCACCCTGTAAATAAATCCACCTATCCTTTAATTCAACCGTAACAGTTTTGTGGTGGAAGTGCTGGGCAATCAACCAAGCAACACGACGCTTCAAGCGCCTGATCTACGACGACGCCGCCGTCTTGCTGGACTGCCCCCGTTACCACTGGCAGCTGAGATGTCTCACGGCGAAGAAGGAAACCGGATCCCCGCAGCTGCAGACCTTCTACCAGTCCCAGCAGCACCGCTAGTACCAGGTTCGCGTGCGGCTGGTCCCTGGTTGCGTTAGGATCTGATAGTGCCTCGCAGGTTTGGTGGCGAATCTGGCGAGGACGTGGATGCCTGGCTCACACACTACAAACGGGTGAGAAAATACTACCAATGGGACGCGGCAACCCAGCTGACCAATATAGTATTTTTCTTAACGGACACAGCACTCGCGTGGTACGAGAACCACGAAGATGCCCTCACGCCATGGGATCGCTTCGTTTCCGAAATAAGAGCGTGCTTCGGAGACTCCGTAGCTAAGAGAAAGCAGGCGGAACAAACGTTACTTCAGAGAGCTCAGATCCCAGGAGAGACGTGCACTACCTATGTCGAGGCAATCTTGAAGCTCTGCAAGATTGTCAACCCTTCTATGTCAGAGGAAGACTAAGTCGGCCACCTGCTGAAGGGCATTGCCGAGGACGTGTATCAGTTCCTCATCAGCAAAGACAGCCTTGCTACGGTAACCGACGTCATAAGCCACTGTCGCACATTCGAGACCCTGAAGATGCGACGTATCACCCGCAAGTTCGGTCACCTACCGAATGTAACCACCGTGGCAAGTGTTGACAAATACACGCCGCTTGATCTCGCGTCGACAATACGCCAGATCGTTCGAGAAGAGCTCACTCGACACGCTCGCCCGACGCCGTACGAAGACACACCCGCACCGCCTCCCTCTCGCTCTTCCGTGTCAATTGCCGCAGCAGGCAACGATGACTGCAACTACAGGCCACCCTCACCACCGAGGTCACAGTACAATAACTACCCGCTGCCGAGGTACGAAGACCGCTTCTAATACCCCCATCAGCCAGCCAACAACTATAACGACTCGAACGAAGATGTACCCGTACCACCACCACGTCAGCGCAATGCCTTCCAGGAGTAAAATGCATACCGCCAAGCCCCTGTGTGCTACCGCTGCGGTATCGCCGGGCATATAGCTCGGTTCTGTCGTCGACAGAGAGAGCCGACATCCCGATATCGTTCCCCATCAGAGGTTCCACCAGCGGGCACTGGTCACAACAACGGTCATTGACCCGCCTATTCCAGGAGTACCTCACAGCGGGAAAATCACCGTGGTAGTTCTCCCGCTTCTGACCGTAGTTTGACGCCTCCATCTGGCCGACTGCATCGTTCCCCTTCGCCGGGACGACGCCTGTCATCACCGCCTCCACCGAGAAACTAGCCAGCGTGACCGATGGAGGTGAGGTCGCACAACAGGGTTTGCCTCGGATGCCTCCGCCAGTTATAATGTCCAAGAACAAGATACGTGTGGAAATAGATGGCTTTTGTAAAAGTGCGTTGGTGGACACTGGTGCTACGATATCAGTTATGAGTCTTTCTTTGAAAAGTCGCATCGGCCGCAAAGTTATGTCTTCTTGGGGCTAATCAACGAGGTTTCATGGTGTTGGCGGGGAAGTACTTCATCCTGTCAGAGTTTGTGCCGTCAATGTCTTATTGGCAGGAAAGGTGTTCCCAACAGAGTTTCTTGTGCTGCAACGTTGTACCCACGATGTGATTCTCGGTCTTAACTTTCTCCAAGGATGTGGCGCTTTCGTCGACTGTAGAAGCATTGAACTTTCCGTCAGCGGTGACATTGTTCCTGTCCTCGTCAATGAGGCGCCGAAGGCCACGAAGGACGTTCTCATTGTTTCTGATGAGATGAAAGTGCCACCATGGTCAATGAAGTCAGTTGCAGCGTTCGCCCCAGAATCTGCCACATATTTTGACGCCATCGTTGAACCTACTATTGTTCATTGTGATAAGAAAGGCATACTCGTCCCTCGTTGTTTGGTATCTGTTGATCAAGGAGCAACCTTTCTGTGGGCACTGAACTGTTCGCCAATGCCGGTTGTGCTCCCTCGAGGAATGAAGCTTGACGTCTTCGATGATCCACTGAAGGTTCTGTAGCAGTCGTTAACAACGATGAAAGCGAGAAAATTACAGTCTCTGGCAAGCGCAGTTGCTCTTACGAGTCGCAGACGATGGATATGGCTGTACCCTTTAGATCGGGCGGTGGCAAGCTCCACCAAGCCGTTATACTTAATGAACCGAAAACTAGATTTATTTTTTTCTTTAAAAAGTGAGTTTGAGGATTCGTGCTTTGCAGTGAAGAGTTTAATTTTCACTCGTGCCTTGACTTTAGCCACCAATCAGATAACCTCCTTCTAGTTAAGTCTACCCGCTTAAAGTCTATTTTGCCCTCCCAGTCCCTAAACCCCAGTGCTTTGAAAAACTCTGCGCCATCATCCTGAACTATAGGATGAAGCCCTTTACAGAACATTATCAAGTGTTCGGCAGTTTCTTCTTCCTCTCCACACGCACTGCTTACTGTGTCTACCCCTTCGTATTTGGCCCGATATGTTTTGGTTCGCAGTACTCCCGTCCTGGCCTCAAACAGTAGAGAACTACCCCGAGTATTATCATAGATCCTTTCCTTGGCAATTTACTGCTTGAAAGTTCGATAGATCTTTAGTGTGGACTTCTTAATCATGCCCATTCTCCACATGTCAGTCTCCGTTTCCTTCACTTTCTTCTTAACCGATCGTTCTTTTTAGTTTTGCCACCTGCTGTTTTCTAAGTATTTACCACTCAATTTTCTGGTTCGCTTCCTCCATTTTGTATCGACATTCTTCTTGTAGAAGTAGCTGAAAACCTTCCTAGCCCAACGCTCATCCCCCATTTCTCTCAATCGCTTCTCAAATTTTATCTTGCTGCTAGCTTCCTTGCCCTCAAATGATGTCCATCCCATATCACCTCGTACTCCCTCATTTGGAGTATTCCCGTGAGCTACTAAAGCAAGCCTACCTATTCCATGTTGCTTAATTTCTAATCTTGCTTGAACTTCTGATCTCATGCACAAGACCGCATTCCCAACCCTAGGCATGATTAGCGCCACTTTGCGGTCACACGAGCAGCAGACGTTACGCCATCTGTTGAGGCGACATGCTTCTGTGCGACTTTTGCCAAGAGGAGAAGCCACTACCTTTACCATGTTCTCGCGCTCACCATAGGATTGACACCAGCACTGCCCATCCGATCGGACAAAAGCCTTACCGAGTGTCGTCATCAGAACGAAAAGTTATTGCCGACCAGGTTCAGGAAATGCTGAAGAAGGGTGTTATTGAAGAGTCGTGTAGCCCATGGGCAGCACCAGTCATCTTGGTTAAGAAGAGAGATGGTACCTGGCGGTTCTGCGTTGATTACAGAAGACTCAACGCCGTGACCAAAAAAGATGTATATCCGATGCCTAAGATTGGCAATGTTATTGACTGCTTACACTCGGCTTCGTACTTTTCTTCAATAGACCTACAATCAGGATATTGGCAGATACCTATGCACCCTTCAGACAACGAGAAGACCGCATTCGTGACGCCTGATGGACTGTACCAATTCAATTTGATGCCGTTTGGGCTTTGCAACCTCCCGCCACTTTTGAAAGGTTTATGGACTATGTCCTTCGTGGTCTTAAATGGGAGGTGTGCTACCTGGTTGACGTCGTCATTTTTGGGCGTACTTTTGAAGAGCACAACGTCCGTTTAAGCCTTGTTTTAGACTTTGTCGGAAAGGCTGGCTTGATTTTGAACTCTAACAAGTGCCGGCTTGGTGAACGACAAGCTTTAGTCCTCGGTCACCTAGTTGACAAAGATGGCGTCAGGCCGTATCCCCGCAAAATCGAAGCAGTGGCACATTCAAACCACCCCAGACACTGACGGATCTTCGCAGCTTCTTGGGCCTATGTTCCTACTTTCGCTGATTTGTGCCCCGATTCGCGGAAGTAGTACACCCACTGAAGAGCTTGTTGCAAAAAGACAGCCCATTCGAATGAACACCTGATTTTGTTGCCGCGTTTTCTGAACTGAAATTTCCACTAACATCTGAGCCTATTCTTCGTCATTTTGATCCTTCTGCTCCTACAGAAGTGCACAATGACGCAAGTGGAATTGGCATCGGAAGTGTGCTTGTTCAGCGCCATGATAATGCAGAGCATGTTGGTGCTTATACGAGTTGGTATTGGTATGTGGGGTTTAACGTCCCAAAACCATTATATGATTATGAGAGACGCCGTAGTGGAGGGCTCCGGAAATTTAGACCACCTGGGGTTCTTTAACGTGCACCCAAATCTGAGCACACGGGCCTACAACATTTCCGCCTCCATCGGAAATGCAGCCGCCGCAGCCGGGATTCGAACCCGCGCCCTGCGGGTGCTTATACGAGTTGATCTCTAAGCAAGGCTGAAATAATTATACGGTGACAGAGCAAGAATGTTTAGCGGCTGTATTCGCCATTTTGAAGTTTCGATGTTACCTCTACGATCGATCATTCACGATTGTGACAGACCATCATTCATTATGTTGGCTTGTTACCCTCCGAGACCCTTCTGGCCGCCTTCCTCGATGGACTTTTCGCCTTCAAGAATTTGACTTCAGCATTTCGTACAGGAGTGGACGACGTCATTCGGACGCTGATTGCCTTTCTCGCCTACCTATGACCACGATGGAGGACAGCTGTTTTGCTGCGGTCTCTCACACGTTTTCTGACGCCAATATCTTCAAACGAGAACAATTAAATGATTTATCTTTAGACCCTTTGTTCGTTTACGCTCGGAATCTCAAAGGCAGTGGTCGCTTTCGTATTCATGATGGACTGTTGTGCAAAACGAATTACTCAGCAACCGGCGCACGTTATTTACTGGTTGTGCCTCAAAGTCTTCGCTGCGACGTTCTCCGTACTATGCACGATGATCCAACGTCAGGACACCTTGGGTTCATTCGCACCCTGCATCGAGTGCAGCAGCGTTTTTACTGGCCTCGAATGCGAGATTTTTCGAAACAATACGTCTCGAGCTGCGAGAACTGCCAGCGTCACAAACGACCTACCAGTGCTCCGCACGGCCTTCTTCACCCCGTAGAACCGCCTACTACGACTTTCGAGCAAGTGGTCATCAACCTATTGGCCCCGTTTCCGCGATCTTCGAATAATAACTGCTGGATAGTAGTGTGCGTCGATCACCTTACCAGATACGCCGCCCCGCTGCGATACCATCTTCTACAGCTGATGGCGTCGCTGCCTTTTTGTTACGCTCCGTTGTTCTTCGCCATGGTTCACCTCAAGTAATCATCAGTGGCCGTGGTAGCCAATTCATCGCGGACGCTGTAGCAGAATTGCTTCGCCTGTGCACTTCACAGTTCAGACATTCAACACCATACCATCCCCAAACGAATGATCTTGTAGAACGTACCAATCGAACTCTTACTAACAAGCTCGCAATGTACGTCGCGTCCAATCACAAAAACTGGGATGAGATCTTGCCATTTATTACTTATGCATACAATACAGCGAAGCACGAGACCACGGACTTCACGCCCTTCTACCTGCTCTACGCTCGATCACTACGCAGCTCCCTTGATACAATCCTCCCATTTAAGCTCCATACCGATGAGTCCATGGCTGAAACATTGCGCCGGGCTGAAGAAGCCCGCCAAATTGCTCGCTTGCGCACACTGGCATCACAAGATCGCTCCAAGCAACGATACGATCAACGCCACGATGCAATTTCATTTCGCAAAGGTGAATTCGTGTGGTTGTGGACCCCCAACGAAAACCTGGTTTATGTCAGAAGTTTTTACCGTAGTACACAGGCCCCTACGTCATTGTAGATCGCTTGACTGACTTGATGTACGTTGTGGCACGCTTGACTACACCTTCTCGTCGGTCAAATCAAACGCAGTTGGTGCACGTGGCTCCCCTCAAGAAGTTTCATCCCTGCAGTGACATAAACTCGCCCAGCGGGCTTCGTCTGTGAACCGGAGATTGCTATGGTATGAGCCGGGCTGTAGTATGTGCCGGGTAGGTAGAAGAGGAAGACGACGTTGTCTGGTGCGGACGGAGGACTCCATCTTTACAGCGACTGCCGAACTTCATCCTCACCCTGTTAATAAATCCACCTATCCTTTAATTCAGCCGTAACAATATTTACAGATGTCCCCTCTTCTGTCGTTACACGGTATACCACATTGCGAAAAGCGCAAGGAATATTTGATTGTGCGTGCATTTGGTGAAGAAGAATAGTACCAATATGAATTAAAATTAAATTACTATAGCAAGGCAAAAATATTCGCTTTGTAAGTACAGAAAGGTGGTCATTCCTAAACTTTGAATAGCTCCTTTCATCATCCTGAGCACCATGCACGTCTCGATGTAGAAAGCCATGCATGATCACGTCTGCCACATGAAAGAATGAAAAACAACAACAACGTGTTTCTCCTGAGCAGGAACGATCGAGGCACGTAAAACATACATATACACAAAAAAGGCACTACGCCGGGACAGCGTATTCTGGTCGACCACGCTGGCGGATTAATTAGGGAAGCCGCACGGCTCCTGCGTTAAGGCGACACATGCTCCTCGCATCCAAACTTTCGCAGAGACAGACGTGCTTCACTCATTATCAAGGTAGCTACGCGACGTTATTGCACATATTATGTTTGCGATACTAATAACAATAAAAAGCCCTTGACATTTGAAACGCCTTTCTACACCAATCCAATGTAGTGTGGGGAAATATAGAATTACTACGTGAGATCATCGACTTTCACGCAAATATTAGCGAGTAAACATTTCTTGCTTGTGTATATGTGACTGCATTCGCGTGGGCTCGAATAAAATTTGCCTTGTAACTTATATTATGTTTTTATTTTTATTATTCTCGTTCTATTAATTTCGTGATCTTGTCACATAGGCAAAGCTGTTTGCAAGTTCAGTGACGACAAGTGGTCAAACGCGAATGGATGCTTCAAACCATAGAAATTCTGTTGCTAGAAAAAAATTTTTTTCTCATAAGAGCAACGGATGTTAGTGCCTACACAGATCAGTTTGCTTTTGAATACGATGCACAGATGAGCCGTGTTTCTGCTATATACAGTCACTATGAATTTAACTTTGGGACGTTGCCTCTCAGCACGGGTCATCTTTTGTCCGGCCGCTATTGATCACTGCATTATGCTCGCTTTTATTCTTCTTCGTCTTGAAAAGCCTCCCCTCCTCTTTTATCGTGTGATCTGATACTTTGTCAATGCTCGAATATAGGAACGCGCACCAGCAGAAAGTACAAAAGTTATGCATTGAATTTCAAAGTACGTGCATTGAATTTCAAGCTTTAATATTACTCAGATGGTGGGTGGCCATCCCCTCTCTCTAGTAAGGCAAAAAAATTCTGATCTCTTGCAGACATCTGAGCCATGTGATTGGAATGGATCCCACAATCATTCGTTTTGTGTAAACTGCCGCGGATTTTACGCCCCCATATCTATTGTCAGCGCTCATACAGACAACGTATTGAAAGCCTCACATGTGGGTGATTCGCAGAGAAATTATTGGAGGGCAGTACTCCCTTGTTCACAGAATTGAGTCAAGAGCTGAAACTTTAATGTGCACAATGCAATCGTTTACCGATTGAACACGGCCGTTTTTTTTAATACGAAGCATTTCTTCGTGAACTTCGGCGACTTAGAGCGTATCTATCTATCTATCTATCTATTTATCTATCTATCTATCTATCTATATATGTACCTACCTATCTATCTATCTATCTATCATCTATCTATCACCTATCTATCCAGCCGCCTACGACTTTTAGCTCTCCTGGCCGTTTCGATAATTGTATCAATACCAAACTTCGTATGGCATACCATAACTGTATGACGAGAATATTTCATTAGTAATAACATCAAAATCCTGATATGTATGTCACAAATGCTATGACTTAGATTTCATGGTCTTGCTACTCTTGCGGTGGTCTCGTCCACATGACATGTTGCAAAACGGGTAGGCAATGACAAGATTGCATGGTGAACAGCAGCGACACACCCTATAACGTGAAAATTACGACATGCGTGTCATGTAACATCATGAGTACATGCCACACTCACGATGCGCTTGCGGCAGGATCACTAGCGTAAAATAAACAAAATTTGGTATTACGGTACGTCAATGGATGACCAAGGTATGTGACTGGTGCGAACATGATAATGATGAGATGCGTGTCATGTAACAACATGACTACATGCCACGCTCATGATGCACTGGCGGCCGTTTCGCTAGCTTCACTTCGCCCCGCCGTGGTGGTCTAGTGGCTTAGGTACTGGGCTGCTGACCCGCGGGTCGCAGGTTCGAATCTTGTCGGCAGCGGCTGCATTTCCGATGAAGGAGGAAATGTTGTAGGCCCGTGTGCTCAGATTTGGGCGCATGTAAAGAACCCCAGGGCGTTTTCGCCAGGGGGTTTTCAGTGTACACCCCACTCGCACGGGTGTAGCTTCATCCAACACCCATAGTTTAGGGGTGTTCATAAACACCTATTAAAGTAGGGTGTAACGTTTATTTACACCCTACGGTTTCAGGGTGTTTCTACACACCTTATTGTTTAGGGTGTTCCTGGACACCCTAAAAGGGTGTTGCCCATAGGACAAAACAAATACACCCTTATTGGTGTAAAAAGATTTAGAGTGATAGCTTTCAGCCACTCTGCACATGACGCCGTTGCACACATGTGTTCGTGTCTGCTTATCGCCGCTGATCCAATCTATGTGGCTTTTATACTCCGGAGCTTGTAACTTACCAGGCCACTTAAAAGGGGCCTCTAACGCTTGAAAGCATCGGTGCCGACTGCGTAACTTGTAATATCACTCACCAGAACGATACTTCAAGCGGAAATGACGCCGGAAGGATGGTGCCATATGATTGGATAAATGTAAAGTTAAATGTGATCGCGTCATTGCATAAAAATAGGGATTAATATTAGATTTAGTTTTTTATTAGCATGATTTTTTACTCAAAGCGACAGAGAAGAAACCTCTCCGACTTTTCCAGCTTGAAAACTGCAAAGCTGGTCAAAGAATTCGCCGAACACCATGTCCTGGAGGAAACGCGCTGGTGACGCTCCGGGTGCACATATTTGAAGAAACTTAAAAATGTTAGATCTTTTATATATAAACGTTTTTACGAAATAAAAGATCAGTAAAGCTGCAAAACATTATAGAAGCGTTCGCGAACTGCATCGTTTTGCACGTGTCATTCCCTCTTCAAGTACCACATTGTTTGTAACCATAGCAATGACATCCTTAATACGCTGGACGTAACAGTCAATATGTCATGCGAGCTTCCTGTATGTTAGGGCTTTGATGTCGTTTCATTGGGCAGTCTTCCAACGTCAGAGGGCCAGGGAAACATGGTATGGTTAGCCCGCGAAAATCGAGTTGAGAATAAGCATCCATTTCATTGTATTTTGATATCTCTACGCTGAATAACTTTGCACTGCGTGACACTATCGCTGCCGTTCCTGCAGCACTTATCTCTTAAGCCGTCAGTGTATGCGACCAGCCAGAAAAACATGTAAAACTTTGAAGTCTGGAAAAGTGTTAGACGGCCCCTTTAATAAGCTTGAAAAGCAATGTCGAGCAGTACCACTTCGCTAGCAACAACTGGCAGCATCCATGGTGCATTCTTTCGCAACAACGCTCGGAATGCACCTGCGGGGCGTCACAATGTAGCTTTTGCTGACTAGCAGTTGTCCGCGCCGAATAAGGAGCCCACGTGCCGACGTGTCGTTGCCACCATCGCTGCCAAATATGGCAACAAGGGCGACAACCACCTTCACCCGGATACCGTCTATTCCCACTAAAGTACGGCCGGGCGAGCCTCCCGCCCGAACTTGAGCTTGGGTTCCTTATATGTCGTGCAATCGCAACAAATACAAACCTAAATGAACAACGTGAGAAACTGCATTTTATTGAAGAGCGGTGAGTGGCCTCGGCTGTACAAATACGTAGTTCGTTGATACAGGTTCGCAAACAGCACAAAGGGACGACCGATGAGTGCATTTGGTCTTCACTTCAGTCTGTTGCATAACAATGAGTGCGATCTCTCGGCTCACACACCTCGGAGCATGCTCAGTGACAGTAAAGGAATAAAAAGGATAAGGAACACTAGTACGCACCTTGTCGTCGCAACACTTGCATAGACTTCGCCTGGGTAAACACACTTACCAAGCAAATGTGGAACAGATCTCGTTAGTGCTGACAGTAACATGATAAAATCGGGTCCTGCAAGGCCTATCACTACGGCATTCAAGAAAAAAAAACATTCTTTAGTTCTTGCGCCAACGACGTAACTCTCATTCCATCACGAAACCTCTCGCATATTGTATTACGTGTGTGTTTTTCTTCGTTCGAGTCAAGATGACATTGAAGCAATGTGTCGTTCTTTCGTGAGTGAGAAAGTGCGTTTGCATCACACGCTGCCGGGAAGGGGAGATGGCAAAGTAGGAGACCTAGAATAAGTTAAGCCCAAGGGGGGGGGGGGGGGCAACTACAAACAACTACAACCTGTTCTAAAGGTACGAGGAGAACTTCTAAGCAGGCGTGCTATAGTGAACGCGTGATCTGCACTCGTCCACACTCGATCCTTAAGTTGTTTATCGAGCAAGCGCATTTCTGAAGCGTATACGGAGTGATCGTTGCGTCACTGGTACGAGAAAACCTTTTTCTCTCGTATATGGAATGCTTGTAGGCCTTTTCTCGCCATTTCGTAACCCTGTTTATGAACCATTGGTAGCTTATGCTCACCTGTAGCTCCAAGTTCGGTACTTTACTTAATGAAAGGAACGCCGTGTTAAACGAGCATGCAGAGAAACAAGCCTTAGAACAGCAAGTTATTTCGGACACCAAGCTTGAAAGGGAGGAATGGGGAATTGAACCCAATACTTTGAACCTAATGGCAAAAAAATATTAATAAAGCAGTTGTAATACAAGGAGTCACAGCGGAGACAGAAAAACTTTTCTCGGCTCACAAGAAAAGCACTTTCTATTAAGCTTTATCACACGCAGAGTGCTCGCTGGTAATGTGCCCTCAGTTACGGATCACTAATCATTAGATTTGATTGATTGATTGATTGATTGATTGATTGATTGATTGATTGATTGATTGATATGTGGAATTTAACGTCCCAAAACCACCATAAGATTATGAGAGACGCCGTAGTGGAGGTCTCCGGAAATTTCGACCACCTGGAGTTCTTTAACGTACGTCCAAATCTGAGCACACAGGCCTACAACATTTCCGCCTCCACCGGAAATGCAGCCGCCGCAGCCGGGATTTGATCCCGCGACCTTAGGGTTAGCAGCCGAGTACCTTAGCCGCTAGACCACCGCGGCGGGGCTACCATTAGATTTAAACATGAGGAGTGTTCAAATCCGTTACCTAGGACTGCTCAATTTCGCGGCGAAGAAATGAATGCCGCAATGACTTCGTGTTGTAGTAGTGCGTCGATCAGGTTAGTGGCTAGGAAGCTTTTTCGGGAGGAAGGGGGGGGGGCGTACTAAAGTTTGTCATTTTCTGACAAAAAGACATTTTTGGTTCAATATATACCTTCCTACATGAGCACATCGGGGCTAGATCAGGGGTAGGAGGGTGGGGTGGTGGCACGCTTTTTGTGAGGCTACGAGCCTGGCGTTGACCTTATAGATAGACGTGCAGTGAAATAAGTGTACTGAAGCGAAGCTTTGGGCTTTTATCTCTCTTTTTCTTCAGAACTCATATTTGTATACGGCTTGAGCAAAGATGATGATGCCCGGAATAAGGGATTTTTCTCATTACTCCAATCAAGGCAACGCACGAGTTATTCTCGTGTATAAGTGCCAGAAAATGGGTTGTGCACCATCGCGAATTATTTTTCTCTCGTCGCCTTCAAATGACAATACGCAATTGTGCAGTAGTAAATGGTAAAATATAAATGAACGGATAAACGTTAGTGCAGCATGGTACTAGCTCACGATGAAACAAGAAAATATTATACGTAACGCCATTCATGAATTAAGGCAATCAACGCGATGCAACGAAATCGCGCTAATTTGGTTTGAAACGTTGTCAATATGATATTTAGTTACTGGATATGCGTGAACTAGCCAACTCGCTCAATATTGCGATCGGTGGGGATGCTTCACGCGAAGGAGACGGTAAATGTTACAGCTGTTCAGGTAGCTCCATTCAGCTATCCACAACCTTATCTTTCCACCTTAGCGGCGCCTAAGTCTCGACACCCTAATGACAACGTTATCTTGCTGAAATAGTGGTGCCTGCGCATCATGTCACTCACTTTGATATCCTCATGTAAACAAACATGTTAATTCGTAACCCCTTGTTTATACAAGGAATTATATATTTTTTATTTAAGATGTGCCTGAAAATGGAAAGCCGCTTGCATTGTGCAACAATGATTATGATGCTCGGATGCCTACCCGAAAGTGGAGGGTGCGATTCCGGCCGCGGTGGTCTCATATTGATAGAGGCCAGGTGCCGGAGACCCGTGTGTTCTGCCATGTTAGTGCACGTTAAAGAACACCACATAGTTGAACATTCCGGAGCCCTCTACTACGGCGTCTCTCACAATCGTATGTTCGTTTTGTGACCCATTTGATATTACACTATATGTCAAAGATCTAGTAATCTTTGAAATTCGAACGAGAACTAGTTTGTTAAAGTTTAACTTTGTCAACCTAAAGTTGCATCCATTGAACAGAGAGTTCAGGTCGTTCATGCAACTCTCTTGGTCCTTTCTGATTTTTAATAGTCTATTCACGAATACACCCATCTTTCAAAGCTTGAGAAAGGAGATGTGAAATAATAAAATGATTTGATTGATGAAAATAACAACCTAGGAAAACTGATTGAAACTATACTGGAGAACTCCCAATGTTACAAGCAGAACCTTGAAGGTGCTGCTCTCGACTTGTAATATTTTCTGCGAGAACTAGCCATACTCAGACAAAAAAAAAACTGAAAGGTTTGTTTGAAAATGAAGGAGGATTAGTTTAGACCAGGTGAACGCATGCGGCTCACTAGAGCACAGCAACTAAATTTCTCGCTGGTAGAAGTTAACTGCTTCAAATGAAAAAAAAAATGTTGTAGCTATAGTGGTCGAGTAAAACAGTGAATAAAAAAGTTTGATTTTTTAAGGACATTCCTTTAAATTCACGTCAAACATTCACGTCATTCACATCAAGTGGTGTCATAGCTGTCAAACACCAATATATTTTGTTCCAGCTCCGATTTATATTAACACGATAAGCACTACTACTGTGAAGTTAAGACTCACTTTCGCGTTATACCGATTTCCACGACGCAGGGATCAGCCATGTTTTCAGGTTCGAAGCTCCTTAAGGTGTGGGCAAGTCATTCGCCATCCATCGTAGCCACCCCTGGTATTCGGAGTGCTCGCTAAATGGCGGTGTGGCGCTCACTCTACTCCAATGCGTAGTCTCTAGTAGATGCGTGCTTTAGTGTGATAGTAGACGAACGAATGGACAGATGGACGGATGAACGGACTCATGGATGGATGGACAGACAGGCTGACAGAACTCACGGAGGATTCATTGTTTACCGATGTACCTCCGGAGCATCGCCCACTCATCATAATTCACCCTCTCAATATTTTCTAATTTATTTCCTGTTCTTTCGCGGCATATCCGTGTGACATTCTCAGGCATAAAAAACGCAACCTTTTCGATCATTTGCACGATATTTTATTGTTCACACAACCGTCAGCGCAACACTTGTGTGAGCGCCTTAAATTTGGGCTCCTAATCGTGTGCTTCCTCAAGATATGTCACACAGGCCCGTTATTTGAATTGGAATGCTTGGTTGTTTTTTCACAGTAATAAGCTAATCCTCGATATCTACTAGGGGTAGTTGCCTTTTCTTCTTTTAATGAGTAAAATACAGAGGCAATAATTTGTAGAACTGTTCTTTACGAAATGATACAGTGATAAAGAAATTCGTCCTCTCATTCACAGCTCCAATATTACGGATTATGACGGCCTAGATTACGACGACATTTGGCTACAAATGATTGATATGTGGGGTTTAGATCCCAAAACCACTATATGATTATGAGAGACGCATTAGTGGAGGGCTCCGGAAATTTAGACCACCTGGGGTTCTTTAACGTGCACCCAAATCTGAGCACACGGGCCTACAACATTTCGTCTACATTTGGCTACAAATTACGTGTGTTGTGACAGAGAACAAAGTCACAAGGAACCGTTTTTCTCTAGGTAATCATTTTCCCCTCACGAGACCTTGGTGCTCAAAAGAGAACTTCGTTAAAAAGAACACACTAGCTGAAAACATGTGGTAGCGTGAATTCCTCAATTTCAGGTGCTTATTATTCATTCTTGCGGTTTCACGTCCCAACGCCACGATGGGACACAGACGCCGTAGAGGAGGGTTTAGGAAATTGGGACCATGTGCAAGTGTGGTTCATTATTGAGCACCAAATTCTGAGTGAATGGTCCTCTAGCGTTATGCATCTGTCGGAATTGAGTTTCTAGCCATTGAACAAATAAATGCCTTCAATACCAGGGGCTGTATTCACTCGTTGAATATTTGCTTTTGAACCTAATGTTTGCACCGCTAAGTAAATTCCGTTTCCTTCTCGCACGCGTAGTTATAACTCGGTAATCGTAATACGCACAGTTAATGAATCCAGCATTTTTAAGTTTCAATAAGTTTTGGAATGAATGGTTAAACTATGGAGCCTTCGTGTTCGTAACCTCCTTGTTTCGAAGGTGCCCTAGATTAAATCATCTGGCTGAGTAAAGCCCGTCCGTCGGGAAACAGAACGAAGCTACTCTAGAGAGCTGCTTCGTTGTTAAAGGCAAAACCGCCGACACGTTCGCCTATGGTGGCAACTCCATGACGTTCCCGAATTTTTTTCAGCCAACGTTCCTCAGCATCACCTAGGAATCAAAGGATAAAAAAAAACTTAACGTTTATTGTGGTTTATGACATTTGCTATCACCGCCAGTTCACTCCGTGGGGAACGTGCCATGGGTGCGAATGAGGGAAGTGGCGACGTGCGTTGTGAATGTATTCAGCTACAAAAACCCTCGAGCTCCTCCGAACGCGACTCCAGAAACTCATTTTGAACGTTGAATTGCTATTCTTTGTTGCAATCTTGCTCACATTGTTGAAGCTGTCAGGCATTAGTTTTTGTGCATGCTGCTTGCGATGTTCTTTTCTTTGCGTACATCGATTGACATTGCTTTCTCTAGGATACTTTTATCTTGTACTCCTCCACATGTATAAATTACGTAGTGGAGCAGAGTTCCTGCTGCATCGTCAACGCTATCGCTTCTAGTCCACGTTCCTCTTGACTAGCACAGAAAATGGTCACGTTTTAGTGCTAACGCAAGCTTGCTGATTTGCATTCCTTTGCTTACCCAGTGCATTGTAATATTACGCACACATAAGCAATTCGCCGGAGCACTTGAGTGTATTTGTGATTAAGTAAATATTAAAAAAGAAATACGCAGCTCACGCCGACTTGACAAATCTGCAATACGCACCGTATCCACGCTGATTTTAGAAACAAAAGTACTTCCATCGCGAACACTGTCTTAGTTTTTCCTTCCTGTTGTCCACTCGACACGAAGCAAACATGCACAGATTATTATGTTTCAACAAGATATCAACCATGCATGTTTGCGCATGTTTTCACTGCAGAAAACAACTCCATCGATTTTTATGCTCCCCCTCCTATTAGTAAGTATAATAAATGGTCTCCAATGATTCACGTGGAGGGCTCCGGATATTCGACCACCTTGGGTTTTTCAACGTGCACCTAAATATAAGCAGACGGCCCACGAGCATTACCTCCTCCATGGAAAATCCAGCTACCGCTGCCGGGATTCGAATCTTCAAATTGTGGTTCAACAATCTAGCATTTTAACCACTAGACCACCGTAGCGGGTGTATTTGAGAAACATTTTTTAACTGAAATTTGAATATTTTCAAGAATTGGAAAACTTGTTTTGTTTCCGCTTGTTTCGGAATTCCTTTTTGATGTGTATTGGCTTATTTTCTCGATAGCATTCGGCAACACTGTCAATACCCTCCAATGGGTGCACGCCACGTGCTGAGGTCAAGACAAAGAAGAGGAGCCGAGCACGAGCTGTTGGCGCAAGCACCGCGATTCTTGTGTTGCTTTCAGTCGCGGGCCTTGAGCGTCCATCGGTCTCATTTTAAGTGCTACTTTCAGGTGCTATAACGTTGTTCCGGAATTCGCCAATCACCTGTCTTCCAGAACAGGCCACCTCCTAGATGGCCACCCTCCAGCGCCAGGGTGGCTACACTGGCCAGGTGCGACATCGTCAACTGCTGCGCCAGCAGTTGACCCAACTCCACGCCGCTGAAAGCCACGCTCAACCAGCTAATGGCCAAGAGGACGAGTGCAGCCAGTGTGGTACCCACAACGAACATCCAGTGGAACTCGTGACGGGAACATTGACGCGGCCTATCGTGGCTCAACCACTCTTCGACATTCCACCTTCGAATGCAGCCGTAAACCATGCCGTGCTTCCTCAGTATGAACCATTATTCGTTCCTGTCATGCAAGATCATGGTGGGTTCGCGGGGCCAGAATATATTCACCTCATGGAGTCCTCGACGTTGTGGAACCTCTACGGTAACCAAGGAAGAGGCGAAGGACAGCGCTGCACTGGCGAGCCGCACGAAGGGACCCGTGAGAACGCACCGAAGAACGATGTCGGCGCTGAGGAAGATCACAGCGACGTGCACCAGAACACTCGGGCTGAAGATACTATTCAGCACGAGCACTATGGTCAGCTACTCAGGCTTGGAAACCGTGTTCATTAGAGGCATTCTGCTCAAGTCAACATCTCTGTGCACGGCGCCGCGGGGTTGGTCAAGTTTCGCGAACACTGCACCACAATCATTAACAGCGGTCTAGAGTGCAGCGGCGTCTGCCGTCCGTGTAGTTGCGTGGTGCAGGAAGGGAGAAAATTCATGTCACCACAGGAACGCGACTTGCCCAGATCTAGATCCGTGGGGTGACTTTCGCTGCCGCAACCACAGACTAGCCTACCTGGTTGACGCGTCGGGAACGAAGTCGACTGTGGAACAGCCTCACGATGTTGTCGATGTTGCAGCCTCACAATGTTCTTTGCAGTGCCTGCGTTCATAATTTACTATATTTTATCTTGCTGTGTAGTTTCGGAGTTGCGTTACAATTATTTTGTCTTAATTGTAGCCTATATTTACTACACTGTTATAATAAAAGTCTTCACAATGGCGGCTTGGACAACTTTCTTTATGCTGGTTAGAAAGTTGTTAAAAATTTCGTTGACATCCGTGAACGTACATAGCATTAGGGAAATGAATTAGTTGGTGGGCTTGGTGTATTAACGGCAATAATGTGGCGAGATAGCTTGTCGTAATACTTTTGTCCTAGTAACAGCTTGTCTTAATGACTCGCTTGAATAAATGTAGGTTAAGCGGCTGGCGTGACTACCGCAATATGCGTAAAAAAGCAGGAAATGCGAATATTAAACATCTCGATGTAATCAAAACGCAGCCTGGGTAAGCGTGGTATAATCGTGCCAAGCACAGGGAAATCTAGTTTAACAGGTGACTGGGCGCGGGAACCTTTTATTAGAGGCGAAGCTCCTTGTGGTCTAGGGCGATCTCTCGTCTCTCCTGCGTACCCAGCAGCGTCTCCCTTGCCATACAATAGATGGCATTGTGTGGATATGTCTTTGGAATGATATCACTGGATGACTTTAATGGTTTTTGTATAGTTGACGATTTCGTATAGTTTACGGACAAACAGACAGACACACAGACAGAGACATACTGACAGACGGAAGCACGGACAGACGGACGGACGGGCAGACGGACGGACGGGCGCATGCTTCGCCCCGCTCATCATCATTCAATCCGTGGATGTGCTTTGAATTTTTTCAACGTAACTGTTACATTCGCTCAACCTATAAGCCATGTGGCGTAGCTAAAAACTCGTTTGGTCACGTGCGCTTAGTGTCACTGCGTACGGAAGAGATAAAATACCCGGATAATCAATATTGCCCGGAATATGCCACAACATACGTCACATGGTTCAGCTATAGATTAAAATATAATTTTCAAAGCAAATCAGACGAGAACAAGCAGCGTTCAGTTTGTAATGGCCGATGACTCATGGTAGATAGTAATGTAACTAGACTGACCACCATTTGCAAAACACACCGAGTACAAACAAAGGATTTCATCGTCAACGGCAGCCGAATGCACCTCTCCCCGAGGTCAAATGTATAGCTGAACCTTTCTTTTGTACCCTTTTTTTTCCATAAACACACGTACGGTGCCATCTTAATTTGTTTGTCGCAGGCTTTTTCTCGATCACTGAATTAATTCATATTATCTAAGCTTCCCAACCAAGTGTAATCATGTTTCAAATATGGAGTCTATGTAGTAAAGCTTGCTTCTCGTTGATCATGTGAAACAGTAATTTGTGGATACTTAATTCATTGCTTCGCCATTGTGGCAAGACTGACTTTTTTCCCCTTCAGCGGAATTAGGTTAGCCTCCTGGTCGTCGTCCTTGACCGAAGACTCTATATTAGCTCGCACGTTTCTCTCGCAGTGGCCGCGTATACTCGCTCCCACACCATGCCGCCCCTTTAGTTCTTCCTTTCAACGTGTGGCGGGGGCACAATCTGCGTCGCACACTATTTTACTCATTCAACCACATGGTAGCAATGCATGACACGCATACGTCTTCGCTGTCATCAATTGTGTGCCTACTTCCCAGAGCGCTTTGGGAGAGAATCGCAATTGTCTTTCTCAGTGCGTCTAAGTACCAGTCTCAGCATCGTACCAGCCTCAGCGAAGGCAAACAAAAAAAATCTTAAAGGCTAATTTTCATGGAAGTGTGGAGAAACTTGTGCTCCGGCGCACTTAAGAACTTCACCTTTATTAGCATATTATGTAAGGCTGCTGGTGCTCTTGATGCCTGCGGTTCATTTCTACGGAGCTTTCAAAAACGTTAAGCAGCTGTAGAATACCGCGTAATCAGCAACATAGGCAACTTACACAGCATGCAGACACAAGTTATCCCATACCTATAATTAGTCTGTTTCCTGAATGATGAAGACAGGGTAACGATATGTCGATTTAGTTAGAAAGTGGGCAGCTTAAGATAAAAACAGGTGGGCCAGTAAGGGATGACGGTGGTGTTTATTATTGACAAACAAAAAAACAACGAAATGCCTCTGGAATGCCGTGTAGGAACCTATTCTAAGCTCGCATTGATGCCCACGTGTGACTAATGGACAGGTGGCGCCACTATCAGCCCCGCGTGAGTAGATGATTACATACCAACTCTTTTTTCTGCTGCACAATTTCAGGACATTGTGAGCGTTCGTGCTGTCCTGTTGTAATGGTGATGGAGCAAGGCAGCCACCAGTTGGACCGTACCGTTGGACGTGGGTCGTCGAAGCATGGGTTACACGGAATGACAACTTGGTGAAGGGGAAAAAGTGTGGCACGGAGAGCGCGGAGAAGCAGAGGTTTTCGTATCGGGAGCATCTTGCGCGTCGCGTTGGTAAGCTTCAGGCGACGTGTAAGGAGCACGGTATAGACTCCGAAGCGAGAACTGATATCTCTCTCCCTCAGGGTCCACATTGAAGCATCGATGACATAGGCGTGCGACGTGATCTGGAATTCCGCAGGTGTGGCAGATAGGCCGATTTGCAGCAGTGGGTCAGGGATTCCCGTAATACTGCTGTGCAGGCGAAAATGGCATCGTGGGCCGTGTTTCATGTTGCGGCGACACTAGCAAACGACGCGGTGGCCTCGCAGCAGCAGCATAATAAGTCAGTGATGCCGCGACAGGTGTTGATGGAAAGGCAGACAACAGCAAAGCCTCGTACACCTGCTCCTGAATAGCCTGTTTTACAGCTGGCGCTAGGCAGTTTATGGCTACTTCACTGGTCGGCTAATGCGACGGCTAATGCGAAAAGCCGCTGAGCCACTTTTTTGCTAACATACTCCTTAATCTCCGCTAGTAACTGCAGGTAGTAGACCACAGACATTTATTACCTCGGAGTAGTAAATGTCTGTCGTTTACTATTTCCAGTCACTACTTAGGTAGTGAATGTTGTGACAGCACTTTACTACGTCAAAAATTAGTAAGTAGCACTTTTTTTTAAGAGTGTATGTGATATGCACTGTGAAAATAATGACGTTCATAAAAAAAACAAGGACCATAAAGACATCACGAATTTGGGGTGAGAATGTTTTAGTGTAGATAGTAAAATGAGCGAATCATTCCAGACGAAGAGGAGGAAGACAAAGATGGATGAACCGGAAGTTTAGATCGTTCAAATGAAGCATAATTGCGTAAGACTCGTCTCTGCTGTCTTCATAAAATGATGCCGGAGAAGGCTCTGAGGGCATGCTGAACGTCCTTTTCTAATCTTCACCTAATAGGATCGTTAATCTTTTTCAATCGATGCAACTCAACTCTGTAAGGTCAATTTAAACCCGAACGTTACTTAACGTCCTCGATAGAATACTGTTGACGCCGGCTGTAATCCAAATAAGGCAACTCAGTAAGGAGTCTTCTCATTGATAGGTATGTATTGTGACGTCATTGGAGTCTAAATTGTAACATTCATTGTTGGCCCAGAGCTGGGACGTTGAGCCTTCGATAAATGAGATATTGATTATCCCGTCAAACTGCGCAACATTGCAGGAAGGGTGCCAGTGAGCAACCCCGCACTGAGAGCCCCGTTGATAACTCGGACTCACTGTTTCATCAAGCAGTGGATTACACTGATCGTGGTTTCCTCGTGAGCTCATCAATCTGCTTGAATGGCGCAAACGTAGCGGGTCACTGGTTTGTACAATTAGAAGGTGACGTATTCACCGGCCTCTTTCAGCACCACTATCAGAAGGTGTGTGTTCGCGAAATTTGCGTAATGTCATTGAATAACGTGCGAGTTGAAGGTGGGAGTGCATAACGTCGCGATCGATTTGCGTTAAGCATGCCTACCTACAGAATTTGAATATTCTGTACAGACAAGTGAAAAAGATGCCCGTGCGCTTGGTTATACATTAATTTCGGGCTGTATGCACGTGCATTCTAAGTTGATCTTACGATTTCTTATACTGGACTCTACAGGACATTTTAATTGATCTCAGTATGAAGTTGGGCTCTTAATTCACTTGGTGTTCGCTTTACCAATATAATAGATATTGAAAGTGAAGCCTCAGTGAATTATCAGTATATTTCACCCTGCACCTGTATAGAAAGGCCGCCCACTCTTACAAAACTAACTTTCTGGCTCTCAAAAGCTGAGAGTAGGTAAGACAAACAGCAAGTTAAAAAAGGCCAACGTTTACTTGCGAAGCAGCAACAGCAACATGTCTAGGGAAACAGGATGAAATGAGGAGTTACCAGTATGTGTTCAAGTTGCCACAGGTGAGTCCTAACACACTTCTGAAACACAAAACGGCATGGGCAAAAAAAGAAAACAGCAAGAAACCTATTTTTCGCACATGAAATATGCAGCTCTAAAGATTTCCACCTTATTCCCTAGCCATGTGAACAAACTTGTCCGTCCCCATGATTTCTTGTTCTTCGAAAAGGTGTAAAGTATTATACCAGAACATCACACACCTGTTTATGAGTGTACATAAGCATATATAGAATTGGTGCATTTCTATAGTCTGGAAAGTTTCTTTAAATGTTTTTTATATCAACACAAAAAAGATAGAGGCTAGGGAGCAAACAGTGAAGGCAGGCGAAGTGTGCCCACAGAAAAAAAAGAAAAACTAATTAACAAAATACGACATACGTGGTCCATAGTGTGTGGCGAGCTAAAGAGGCCACAACGGCAGCTAAAAACTAAATGAAGAAAAAACATGACAGCAAAATGAGAAAACAAAAAAATAAAACGGTTTATGACACAAAATAAGAAAGAACTGCGTAGTGCGCGCGAACACACCGACTGCATAAATTTCTTTTTTGAGGTCACTTCTGCGTCGTGTAACTCAAGCATTACATGAGTACTGCTCGCTTGAATGCCGTTCTAAGTAGATGGTGACGAAAGCGCGAAGTTGAGACAGGCACCGCTAAACAAGCTGCCTCTGAGCTCCATATGACTGCCTCCACGCGCATAAGGATATCCACAAAGAACATATGTGAGGTCACCTGCTAATGATCTGGCGAGGATAAAGAAAGACTTGAGCTGTCACCCTCCAATTGAGAGACGAGTCACCACGACTTCAAGCACAGTCCCGCGCGATGTGAAGGCTATTGCACGAGCGTCGACCCAACGTTACTAGAATAAACTCAGTGCAAAAGCTCCGCCGGCGAGGTGGGCCTCGTGATGGTCGCGAGAGCTATCGTGGCGCTGTATTCAGATTTTGCTCCTGCGCACGTTCTTTCTGGCCTTGTATATTCTGTCTGGCCTTGCATTACCAGAGAGTTCATATTGTCAAGCAAATAAGAATTACTATACCATTCCATAATAAATACATGCGACAGCATTCGCCAGATATGGTAGAGATGCCGCCGCTGGGTATTGTGTGTATATTGTGTGAGAACAATTACACAACAGTTACAAACACTACTATTACAAAACTTGGAGGACACTTGAGCTTTGCCTTCAAGAGTACAACGTGATAGCGTAGCCAGGCTTTCAGCGAATCACCTTCTCAATTATTAGCCTAGCTTCGGTCTCGGTGCATGCCTCAACCGTGCCGTGGGGGGACGGTGCCGCACAGTCCATTGGTGCCGTGGGGGAACGATTGACACTGCGCACAACACTGACTGGACGTTTAAAACTATCGTAAAATCTCTACTGCAACTGCAATGCTCAAGTGCCAATAATGCCATAATTGTTCTTTTTGCGAATCAGCCAAGAGCCCACAGCGCGTGCCTAAGGCAAAACGCGAACGTTTCAGCGATCTGCAATGGGTGGGACTTTCAAATATTTCAAATAACCACTCGTAGAGCAGTTCACATGTTTTTGACGCCCATCGCAACTCTACTCTTCTACACGTAATATTGCGTGCGTTAGATTCCTTCTCCTACATGTAGAAAAAAAGTGTAAACACACACCTCTTTATATATATATATATATATATATATATATATATATAAGGGACTGTAGTGTATGCCTAAGGGCTCGTTTTTCCATGTTTGACACAATATTAATGAGATCTAACGGACAGTAATGTCAAGGAATGTATAGGGGAAGTTATTAGAACCAATGGAATGTAAATAAGAAGAAAGAAAAGTGGGCGAAAATATAACCAGCCGTGAGCAGGTATCAAACCTACGACCTTCGAATAACGCGTTCGATGCTCTAACCACTGAGCTATCACAGCGCCCTTCCCTCCATCCACTTTTTTGGGTTTATATGTGAATTTAGAAGTAGGAGTGTCAGTCAGCGCCATCTATAAGCCAAGCAGCGAATGTGAAACACCCTTTTATGCGCATGTGTGGCGTCACGTGGCACGTGAACTTATTACGAGCGGGCAGCTGACCAATAGTCTCTCGTATACAACCTCGTGTATATATATACATATATATACATATATACATATATATACATATATATATATATATATATATATATATATATATATATATATATATATATATATATATATATATATATATATATTGTGGTTCTGTGGAAGAACCCCTGATATTGCCTCGCAGACAGCCTGGGTTTGATTCTCACTCATGCTGAACTTTTTTTTATTATTTGTTTTATTGGCAGCTTTCTTGATTTTCAGTCTTGGATAAGATGATGTTTTTTTTCGCTCCCAACCGGAGACGCCGACATTCAAGTTTCTGCGAAACGATTTATTTAATGCAATCGCGTTGAAATATTTTACGGTGCAGGATAATAAGTATAAGTGAACAGACAGTCGTTTATTCGACAACGTAATTTGAGAGCACGATCAAGGCCTACACTGAAGGGTAGTTGTAGCCTCCAACAAAAATAACCTTGGAAAGTGACCGGATGAGCGAAACAAGATCAGAACATGCTACTGTAGTCGAAGTTTCAAGTCCGCCATGGGAAAGTGAATCATTTGCGAGCCACGATTTGTTCTTCATTGGGTAATAAACTAATTATCACTCTCCGTGACAGGCCTCCAATGAAGTTGTCACCCAAGCGATCCTGAAAGTGATTAAACGAATGTGATGACATGACTTAACATGATTCATATCTATAGATGTCTCCTCATCCGTCTTTGCGCGGTACCATAATGCGAAAGGCGTAAGGAGTATTTGCTTTGATTATGCACGCGTTTGGTGAAAAAGAATAGTACCAATAGGAATTAAAATAGAATTACTATGGTACGGCAAAAATATTTGCTTTGTAAGTACAGAAAGACGGTCATTCCAAAACCTTGAAGAGAGCTCCTTAGATCATCCTGAGCACCATGCACGTCTCGATGTAGAAAGCCATGCACAGCTGCCACATAAAGGAATAAAAAAAAGCAACAACGTGTTTCTCCTGTGCAAGAACGATCGAGGCACGTAAAAGATACATGTACATAAAAAAGGGACTACGCCGCGACAGCGTGTTGCCGACCACGCTGGCGGTATAATTATTAGGGAAGCCGCATGCATTCGTGCGTTGGGGCGACACCTGCTCCTCGAGTCCAAACTTTCGCAGAGGCATGAAGTGCTTCACTCATTATCAAGGTAACTATGCGACGTTATTGCGCATATTAGGCTTTGGATACTAATAACAGTAAAAATTCCTTGACACTTGAAACGCCTTTCTACACCAATTCAATGTAGTGTGGTGAAATACAGAATTACTACGTCAGATCATCGACTTTCACGCCAATATTAGCGAGTAAACATTTCTTGCTTGTGTATATGCATGTGCCTGCATTCGCGTGGGCTAGAATAAGATTTGCCTTGTAACTTATATTACGTCCTCGTTTTTATTATTCTCGTTCGTTTGATTTCGTGATCTTGTCACACAGGCAAAGCTGTATGCAAGTTCAGCGAAGATAAGTGGTCAAACGCGAATGGATGCTTCAAACCATAGAAATTCCGTTGCTAGGAAAGAACTTTTTCTCATAAAAGCAACGGATGTTAGTGCCTACACAGATCAGTTTGCTTTTGAATACGATGCACAAATGGGCAGTGTTTTTGCTATATACAGTCAATATGAATTTAAGTTTGAAACGTTGCCTCTTAGCCCGAGTCATCTTTTGTCCGGCCGCTATTGATCATCACTGCATTATGTTCGCCTTTCTTCTTCTTCGTCTTGAAAAGCCTCCCCTCCTCTTTTATCGTGTGATCTGATACTTTGTCATTGCTCGAATATGGGAACGTACACCCGCAGAAAGTACAAAGGTTACGCATTGAATTTCAAAGTACATGCATTGAATTTCAAACATGAATATTACTCAGATGGTGGGTGGCCATCCCCTCTCTCTAGTAAGGCAAAAGAAATTCAAATCTCTTCAGAATTCCGAGCCATATGATTGAAATGGATCACACATTCAAACGTCCTGTGTAAACTGCCGCGGATTTTACGCCCCCTATATCTATTGTCGGCGCTCATACACACAACTTATATAAAGCCTCACATGGGGATGATTCGCAGAGACAAAGTATTGGATGGCAGTGCTCCCTTGTTCATAGAATTGAGTCAAGAGCTGAAATTTTAATGTTCAATGTGCAATCGTTTACCGATTGAACCTGGCAGTTTTTAAATACGAAGCATTTCATCGCGAACTTCGGCGACTTAAGTGTATCCATCCATCCATCCATCCATCCATCCATCCATCCATCCATCCATCCATCCATCCGTCCGTCCGTTCGTCCGTCCGTCCGTCCGTCCGTCCGTCCATCCATCCATCCATCCATCCATCCATCCATCCATTCATCCATCCATCCATCCATCCATCCACCCACCCACCCATCCATCCATCCATCCAGCCAGCCGCCTACGACTTTTAGCTCTCCTGGCCGTTTGGAGAACGGTATCGATACCAAACTTCGTATGGCATACCATAACTGTATGACGAGGATATTTGATTAGTCATAACATCAAAATAATAACATGCATGTCACGAGTGCTATGATTTCAGTTTCGTGGTCTTGCTGCTCTTGCGGTGGTCTCGTCGACATGATATATTGCACAAATGGTATGGTATGACTTGATTGCATGGCGAAAAAAGCGACACACCCTAACATGAAAATTACGACATGCATGCCATGTAACAACATGAGTACATGCCACGCTCATGATGCACTGGCAGCCGTTTCCCTAGCTTCACTTCGCCCCACCGTGGTGGTCTAGTGGCTAAGGTACTGGGCTGCTGACCCGCAGGTCGCAGGTTCAAATCCCGTTGGCAGCGGCTGCATTTCCGATGGAGGAGGAAATGTAGGCCCGTGTGCTCAGATTTGGGTGCATGTTAAAGAACCCCAGGTGGTCGAAGTTTCTGGAGCCCTCCACTACAGCGTCTCTCATAAACATATGCTGAATTTGGGACGTTAAACCCCACATATCAATTAATCACGCTAGCTAGCTTCACTTCTACCAAATTTGGTATTACGTGACGTCAATGAATGACGAAGGTATGTGACTAGTGCAAACATGATAATCATGAGAAGCATGTCATGTGGCAACATGGCTATATGCCACAGTCAAGGCGCCAATACACTTTGACGTGACATGACGCGCATGCGTGCCGGCGTTCGTTTTGTCGCGTCACGCCCACGTAACCACGTCCGACGCCGGTCCTGCCGTATACTCGCAGGGGCGCGCTGCGTTGCTTTGACGCACGCGCGTTTCAGCGCGTCCAGCGTCCCTCCGTCACAAAAAGAGGCAGACGCACTGCTGTCTGGGTAACGCATCGGCGCGAAATGCAGCATGTGGCATTTCGCGCCGGTTGCCGTCGGGCCACGCTGACGGTCGCGCCTGGCGTGAGACTCTAGAGTTCTCGCGTTTTGCTAACGTATAGCGTCACTGTGCCCAGCGTGCGTGCGCGTCAACGTCAAGTTGGAGCATATTTGGCCCTTCATAATTCACTCGCGGCCGTTTTGTTAGCTGCACATATACAAAATTTGGTGTTACGTGACGTCAATGAATGACCAAAATATATGGCTGGCGCAAGCATGATAATCTTGACAAGCGTGTCATGTAACAGCATGACAACAAACCACGCTCATAGCGTGCTCGCGGCTATTTCGCTAGCTCCACACATACAAAATTTGGTATCACGTGATGTGAATAGATGACGAAGGTAAACGACACATTCAAACATGATAATCATGACACGGAAGTCGTGCACAGCATAATTTACCTCCACTACGTAGCATTGTGTTGAGTTTAAAGTGACATATCAACCTTCCTACTTCGTGCTTCGCATGTGATCGATTACCACTTTACGTGGGATCTGCCAATTTTTTTAAATTTGAGAACACTTCAGTAACTTGTGTCTGAGCTTTATCTAAGCTAACCCATTGCTGTTAAACGCTGATGACATCAACGATTTACATCATCTGTTATGCTGGTGCAAACGAGTTGGGAGAGCCACGAGCCATTTCGCGCACGTCTCGCCCTATTCTGAAAAAATGCATGATTAGCTACAAATCGTAATGTATTAATCAGTAAATTGTTGAGGTTTAACGGTAAAGATACACGATATGCACACGAGAAGCACCGTAAAAGAGGGCACTCAAAATTTAGACTACTTGCGGCTTTTTGAAGTGCACCTATATTGAAGTACACGAGAGTTTAGCATTTCGCTCCCACCGATCTACGGCCGCCATTCGTTTCCGCGACTTTACAGTCAATGGTTGAGCTCCATTACCATTAGATGGCTGAAGTGTGTTAGTCGCGAGAATTCCTGGGATTTTCATTTCCCGTATCCAGCTTTCAAGAGTTCGGTAATAGTCACCTATTATTTCAAATTACTCACCTTTCAAGATTAGGCAAATAAAGCGTAATATGCAACATTATGACTTTGGGAATGATAGTGAAGCAATCTCAGTGTTTACATATGCACAATTATCATTCGTTTTTTTTATTTACCCGCAGCAGTAGCATTGGTAACCAAGCCCATTAACGGGTCAAACGTTAATGGCGCTGCTGCAATTCCCTTTATATATACGGCCGTAGTAGGAATTAAAAAAAAACACGCAATAACTGAAAGGGCCGATTTTCGCTACTCGGATGAGCGCTGGTGTGATTGTACACTGTTTTATTACACGTCAGACGCAGTCACCTCTCCCAAAGATCGATGGCGGCAAAGCCTCTTGCGCACGTGAGCTATTGTTCGGGCAGCAACTCATCACTCAACGACAGTGCCAATGGCTGTGGGGTTGTTCCACCACCTTTATCAATGACCATGTGAATGAGATCAGTAAAAACTGCACAGTATTCCTGGAACAACGAGTTCTCCTAAAGGGCTTACTATACGAGCAATGAACGAGAGAGTAGGCAGGAAGCCGCCGGTGACCACAATCGAGTATCGTACTTAATGCTCTAGTTGCTGGTCTCCATCAAAGGCCTTGACATATAGAACAAGCAGTGAGTCCACCAGAGACATTGCCAAAAGAAACTCGGCAACATCTCTGGTGTACAGTTTCCTCCATGACCTTCCATCTTTTTTATCTTCAGCCGCCTATTCTTCTAAACGATTTATTCTTCCCGTTTGATCTTCTAAACTGCCTTTCGCCATTGCAATTGCGTTCAGGAGAACGGCCTAGCCTAAGATTACTATAAACTTGTTGCATTTTTTGAAGTTTGAACAATTAGGAGAAAGCTTCAGCAGGCTCACAGCCACTTACTCGTTAAAGATTATTTTCTCCTTATTTTCTGCCTTCTCATGAATAAAAAAAACAGCAAGTTTATGAACACACTTTGAACCAAAGTCCTGCTTGCTGGGGCAGTAGTTTAATGTCAGTGGTGCCTCTGAAGTGTGAAGTGAACGTCTTGCCTATTGTTCATATTTTTATTGATACCTTTTTGTAAGCCAACTATCGATTCAGGAGCAGTTACAGGACATGTGATTTCTCAGATAAATTTAGAAGAGATATCCGGCTTCGAAGTGAGTTCACTTTTCTCTTTGCTGTCTCACAGCTTTTCACCGCTAAAAAACCTAACTGTACTGCAAAACCGGGTCATTATTTATTGCTAGGTCTTTTACTCTTGCTTATGCGGTGCACTAACTTTTATAAATACTCTTTGTGTACCGCTACGGACGCGTAACTGCGTGGTCTTCACCAGCACCCACCTATTTCCTTTATTATTACAGAGTGTGTGATTCGGAGTTTATAAAGAGCACTCAAAGCTATTAAAGTAATTTCTATACGATGGCGCCCGACTCTCGCCATCGGTAACATTGCTCTGCGTTGGGTAACGTCATTTGAATAGATGTACGTATTGTGCACGCACTTAAGACAACGTTCCTTCTGTTCTCTTTTGCAGGAAAGTGGACATGCTGTCCTTTCCTGGATAAAACAGCGAACCTAATCGCAAATTTTGTTTTCGTTTTTCGTGTGTGGTTGGTACTTACATATGCGGTAACAATAGCGGTCATCTAATTTATTTGTTTATTTGTTTATTTATCTGCAATACCTAGAGCGTCCGTGTGGGGCATTAGAGGGAGCTAAAACCCTATTATAACGACAACCTATGACTCGGTAAGAAATGAAACAGTTATCAGGGGGAGCGCAATGTCATTCCTTACGATCATTATGAAAAATGCAGGATGAACGTAATTTCAGGTCTAGCGGTTTCCATGGCATCACTTTCTCACAGGGTAGGTGCCCTGTCCAGCGAAAATGTACTTTGTTCTGCCGAGCACCAGGCCGAAATCGCGCTTGTACCTATTTAACCGGTAGCCTGTAGGTACACGGTGGCAGCGATTTTCTGCTTTCCGCAACAGCGCCGCCTGCTCAACTGTTTCACCAAGTCTGTGGTAGAATAAGGTGCGCCCAGAGGCCTTTGCAGAGCCTTATGGAGCCATCCTTCGAGAGTACCGATGAACAGCCGAGTGCCATGTAGGTGTACTCCTCTACTAACTGGGAAAAAAGCCGGCGGGTTCCCGGTCGACACTGGGAATCGAACCCGGTACCTCCCGCATTGGAAGCGTACGCTCCAACCATGCAGCCACCAGTGCGGTATGTTCTCGCTACTTTCACTTAGCAGCGAAAGTAGCAAGAACGACAAGCAAGTTTCCACACGTACGTCGCCGGCAGTTCACAAGAAACGCTTCTGCACTCCTAACCCATTACATACGAATGAATCACGTGACGGCATGCTCCGAACAGAAGGCAAAGCACAAATGGCGGCTAATTCTGGTCGACAAGCAAGGTCAAATGCACCGCAGGGGGCGCGGTGGTTCGCGTGTTTGTGAACAGGGGTATCTTAAGAGCAGCACTCTACTCTGCATGCCTTTTTGTTGCAGTACTTCGAGCATCCTGATGCATGGTCGGATGGACACAAGGAGAGACGCATGGACGGACCGACGGGCTGAAGCACGGACACACGGATGAATGCAAGCACGCATGAACGCAGAGATGGACGGACAGAAGCGCGGACACGCGGATGGATAGACAGACGGACAGGCTTGAACAGGCTTTTGTGGACCGACATAACCTTCTCCAAACGGTTGTAAATTCGCTGCCCCTCCCCCCCAAGGATACAGCTTGGAAGGAGCCACACGCCACCCATACTTACTGCACGCAGGCGGTCTATAAAGCCGCAATGAAGGGTGCCTGCTTTTTAAAGACGATAGTCTTTCTTGGGGATCTTCGTCAAAAAAATTTTGAACTGTCTGTCTGTACGTTTGTCTGCTTGTCCGCCCTAACGATACCTCTAACGGCATTAAACGGCCAACCCTATCTGCAACGCCAACAAATGTTGCTCAAGTTTTAGCGTTCATAATTTTGCGATTTTCAATTAAAAAAAAGCAAATATTGCGCATATCTGAGGCGCCATAACAACACGTTTATGTTTTGTATGTCTGCCTTTATACTAGAAAAGGCATACAAAAGTAACTAACGACTGTAGCGTTTATCGCGCTGCGCTGACAGTACAACGCGATGCTTAAGAAGGTGTTTTCAATGCTTTGCTACGACGACACGGTGGTGGCACCTGCCCGTCGCTTTGCATTCTACACCTTATCACCTCCGAGACTGGCGCGCATCTTTCTTTGCGGTCGCACACGCCTTCGTTTTCGAAGACACGAGTGCCAGATGGCACTCGTGTCTAACGTGCCTAGATGCGCTTGTTCGCCTCCGCTACACGCTCGAGGCACTCTGACACAGCACCTCCTGAATATCATTCACCGATTTTCTGGCGCAGAATATCAAACAAATGTTTTGTTCACCATCTCCAGACGCAAGACTATCGTCTTTCGACGACATTTACAGTGTAACATGTAGATACGGGCCATTTTTTTTTCTTTTACGGCTACATTCTTTCACAAGACCTCCTGCAGACGTAAGGTATGAAGTTTAAAGCGTCAATGGAGCATACAGGGCGAACGTTAGCCAGGAATTTAAGCAGCACAGGTGTAAAAAAAAGCACAACGCCGCGGAGACAAAGTGCAGGTAACTCGAACTTCTCGTAGTTGGGAAAACACATGGTCACTGATCAGTAAGAAATTTTGGGGGCTTCTATCACGTTAATAAACAATAAGAACCTCACTACAAGAAATTAGGCATTAGCATCTTCTAAATCAAAACCTGTTCCTCGAGGAAGCCTATCTTGACAAATTTTATATGCATTGTTTCTTCTTGTGGAAAAAAATAGAGCAACCGCATAGCCGAACCAACACCGTAGGAAAATTTCTGCAGCTTTCTTCGTTCTTCGTAATGACCAAATAAAAAGTGTGCTTACCCATCGTTTACTGCGAAGCGGAAAAATACCACCATGTGTTCCACTCCGAAAGGTCGCACCCGCACAAACGCAGCTTGCCGTGCGTCCTTTTCTCGGATTTTTTTTTTCATTTCGAGCACATCCGCACTCACAGACACCACACTTTTTTCCTTCAACACGCACTAGAAATGTTCTACACGTGCACTCGGTAAAAGGGGTGGAAGCAGACAAACAGAATGGCAGCAGAAGAGATAAGAGCGAAAGCGCCACCCGTCGGCGCAGTGAATCAGGTGAATGATATTACGGTGTTGAAAAACGGGCAGATAATCTAGAACACATTTTACTTCCAAAGATATTTGCGTCGCCCTAGTTCATTACTAGGTTTGGATTTGATTGATTGATTTCTGGGGTTTAACGTCCCAAAACCACCATATGATTATGAGAGACGCCGTAGTGGAGGGCTCCGGAAATTTTGACCATTACTAGGTTTGGAATACATAGGCAAAAGTTGCTGAATTTTCTCGCTTGGCTACGAGAATGATGGCGACGCTTTCTTTTCATTATTTAAGCCAGCCGAAGTGTCCGGTGATTTCCACAGGTTTCAGTCACTCTGCTCAAGACGCCATCGCACACATGTGTTCGTATCTGCTTATCACCGCTCACACAATCGATGTGGCTTTTCTACTCCGGAGTTCGTGACTTAACAGGCCGGTTAAAAGGGCCCTCTAACGCTTGAAAACATCGTTGCCGACTGCATAACTCGTGGTGGCGCTCATCAGAACTGCACTTCAAGCGGAAATGACGCCGGAAGGTTGCCGCCATATGATTGGATAAATGTGACGCTAAATGTAATCACGTCATTGCAAGAAAATAGGGATTACTCTTGAATTTGTTCTTATTAGCATGTTTTTAAATGCGAAACATTTCTTCGCGAACATCGGCGACTTTGAGCGTATCTATCTATCTATCTATCTATCTATCTATCTATCTATCTATCTATCTATCTATCTGTCTAGCCGCTTACGTTTGGGTGCTCTCGCGGTCACTCAATTAACGTGGCGTGAACCAAAATTAAGCATGGAATGGTAAGATCATTGACGAAAGTGGCGCACTGCTAAAGAAATGAATAATGTCACAATCCCGTCGCGTACGCCGTCAAACACTTCCCGCCAGACAGTGGCCCATACCCACTGGCGGGTATGTGCCGCTGGTATGCAGTTATTGGCCACAGGTGACTGCCACTTAGTATCTACCCAGGAACAACGACAACACACATGAGTAATTTTAACTCGCGAGCGTTAAGAAAAACCAGACATCGGCAGCGTCGACCCGACGAATGCAAAAAATAAATGTCAGGTTTTCAACTGGAATCGAACCCAAGCATTTTTCGTTGCAATGAAGCGTTGTACCACAGAGCTACGCCAGCTCTCGGAAGTACTTTTCAAACAGACAATAATCTTCGTGAAACGTCAATAGCAGTTGCAGTGCTGCCTATCCAACTTTTTAAACATTACATATGTACTACTTTGATACAACCGTCATGTCAGGTTAACGTCAATTGTGCTTAGTTGACATGCGCTGAAGTTGATTTATGTAGCAGCGTCCCGGGCCAGCGTCCTCGCGAACATCAGTGCTTCTCATATCATCTTTTGGTGTTACAAATGGCATCGTTGCACAAGTCCAAACAACTCGTCGTATGAACATCTGCAGCTTTTCAACATGTGCCTGTGCGTGCCACATTTGTACATATATTTAGTGTCATTTCATGACGTAACGCTCAATAAACAATGGCAGGTCCCACGTACAGTGGAAATCGATGATAAGCGAAGCTGGAATGAGCAAGGTTGATACGTCACTTTAAAATCAGCACAATGTTACGAGGTGGAGGTAAATGATGCCGTACATGACTTCCGTGTCATGATTATCATGCTTGGATGTGTCGTTACCTTCGCCATCTATTCACGTCACGTGATACCAAATTTAGTATACGGGGAGCTAGCGAAACGCCCGCGAGCACGCTATGAGCGTGGTATGTTGTCATGTTCTTACATGACACGCATGTCATAATTATCATGTTTGCACCACTGACATATATTCCGTCATCCATTGACGTAAGGTACTACCTAGCAAAACGGCCGCGAGCGCATCATGAAGGGCCCAATATACTCCAACGTAGCGTTGACGCGCGCTCACGCTGGGCACAGCGACGCTACGTTAGCAGAACGCAAGCACAAAACGCAAGAAAAACTCGAGATAGATAGATAGATAGATAGATAGATAGATAGATAGATAGATAGATAGATAGATAGATAGATAGATAGATAGATAGATAGATAGATAGATAGATAGATAGATAGATAGATAGATAGATAGATAGATAGATAGATAGATAGATAGATAGATAGATAGATAGATAGATAGATAGATAGATAGATAGATAGATAGATAGATAGATAGATAGATAGATAGATAGATAGATAGATAGATAGATAGATAGATAGATAGATAGATAGATAGATAGATAGATAGATAGATAGATAGATAGATAGATAGATACGCTCAAAGTCCCTGAAGTTCGCTAGGAAATGCTTCGCATTTAAAAATGTAAGAGCGTTGATTTATAAAGGTCATTGCAAAAGGCGTTCGCGAGCTGGCTCGTTTCGCACGCGTCATTCCCTCTTCAAGTACCACATTGTATGGCTTCCTGTATGGTAGGGCTTTGAGTTCATTTCATTGGGAAGCCTTCCGACGTCAGAGGGCGAGGGAAACACGGTAAGGTCAGCCCGCGAAAATGGAGTTGACGGTAAGCATCCATTTCATTGTATCTTGATAACTCTGCGCTCAATAACTTTGCAGTGCGTCGCCCTATCGCTGCCGTTCTTGCGGCACTTATCTCTTAAGCCGTCAGTGTACGCAACCAGCTAGGAAAGCATGTGAAACTGTGAAGTCATGAAAAGTGTTAGAGGGCCCCTTTATTAGGCTTCAAAAGCAACGTCGAGCGGTACCGCTGCCCTAGCAACAACTGGCAGCATCCATGGCGCGTTCTTTCACAACAACGCTCGAAATGCATCTGCGGTGCGTCACAATGTAGCTTTTGCTGACTAGCTGTGCTGCGTGCCGAATGAGGAGCCCATGTGCCTACGCGTTGTTGCCACCCCCACTGCCACATCAGGCTACAGGGGCAACAACCACCTTCACCTGTATAGCGTCTATCCCCGCTATAGTACGGCCGGACGAGCCTCACGCCCGAACTTGAGCTTGGGTTCCTTATATGTCGTGTAGTCGCAGCAAATACAAACTTAAATGAAGAACGCGAGAAACTGCATTTTATCGCAGTAAGAGCGGTGAGTGGCCTCGGCTGTACAAATATGTAGTGCGTTGATGCATGTTCGCAAACAGCACAAAGGGACGACGGATAAGTGCATTCGGTGTCCACTTCAGTCTGTTGCACAATAGTGAGTGCTAGTTCTCGGCTCACATACCTCGGAGCATGCTCAGTGACAGTAAAGGAATAAAAAAGAAAAAAACACTAGTTAGCACCTCTTCGTCGCAACACTAGCAATAGAGTTGGTGCGGGTAAACACACTTACCAAGCAAATGTGAAACAGATCTCGTTAGTGCTGACAGTAACATGATAGACTCGAGTCCTGCAAGGCTTATCACTACGGCAGCCAAGAAAAAAGAAACATTCTTTAGTTCTTGCGCCAACGACGTAAGTCTCATTCCTTCACGCAACGTCTCGCATATTGTATTACGGACGTGTGTGTGTTTTTCTTCGTTCGAGTCAAGATGGCGTTGAAGCAGTGCGTCATTATTTCTTTCGTGAGTGAGAAAGTGCGTTTGCATCACACGTTGCCCGGAAGGGGGCGCAACTATTAACAACTACGAACTGTTCTAAAGGTACGAGAACTTCCAAGCAGGCGCACTATAGCAAACGCATGATGTGCACTATTCAACGCTCGATAGTTAAGCTGTTTATCGAGCAAGGGCCTTTCTGAAGCGTACAGAGTGATCGTTACGTCACTGACACGTGTGGACCTTTTTCTCTCGTATACGGAATTCTTGTTGGCGTTTCCTCGCCATTTCATTACTCCGTTCATGGACTCTTGTTATCTCATGCTCACCTGTAGCTACAAGTTCGGTACTTTACTTAATGACAGGAACGCCATATTGAATCAGCATGGAGACAAACAAGCCTTAGAACAGCAAGTTATTCCGGACCCCGAGCTTGAAAGGTGGGGATGGGGAAGTGAAAAGAGAAAAAGCAAAACTACCTACGTGTATCTGCATGAAGCCTCTCTTTACACAAGACCAGGTCAAGTACTTTGAACCCCAATAGCAAAAAAAAAACACTAATGAAACGGTTGTTGTACAAAGAGTCACAGCGGAGAGAGAAACACTTTTCTCGGCTCATCAGGAAAGCGCCTTATGGTGTCCACTTCAGCTTTATATATGCCCTCGGTTACGGATCACTTGTTATTAGATTTTAAAATGAGGAATGATCAAATCCGTTACCTAGGGCTGCTCAATTTCGCGACAAAGAAATGGATGTCGCAATGCCTTCGTGTTGTAATAGTGCGTCGATCAGGCTCGTGGCCAGGAATCGTTTTCGGGGGGAGGGGGAGGAACGGCATGGTGAAGTTTTTGTCATTTTCTTAAAAAAATTTTTTTTTGGTTCAATACCTCCCTGCATGAGCACATCGGGGAGGGGGGGGGGGTGGCATGCCTTTTCTGAGGCTACAGGCCTGGCGTTGACTTTATAGATAGACGTGCAGAAAAAGAAGTGTACTGAAGCGATGATTTGGGCTTTTATCTCTCTTTTTCTTCAGTACTCATATTTCTATACGGCTAGAGCAAAAATGATGATGCCGGGAATAAGGAATTTTTCTCATTACTCCAATCAAGGCAACGCACGAGTTATTCTCGTGTACAAGTGCCAGAAAATGGGTTGTGCATTTTTTTCTCCCATCGCTTACAAATGACAATACGCAATTGTGCAATAGTAAACGGTAAAATATAAGTAAACGAATAAAAGTTAGCGTAGCATGATCCTAGTTCATCGATGAAACAAGAATATTTTATACGTAACATAATTCATGAATTAAGGCAATCAACTTGACGTAATGAAATCGTGCTAACTAGTGCCTTGTCAATATGATATTTATTTATGGGATATGCGCAATCTAGCCTACTCACTCAATATGGCGATCTGTGGGGCTGCTTCACGCGAAGAAAACGGTAAGTGTTACAGCTGTTCAGGTAGCTCCTTTAAGCTTTCCACAAATCTATATTTCCACCTTAGTGACCCCAAGCCACGCCACCGTAATGACAATCTCATCTCGCCAAGATAGCGGTGCTTGCACATTATGTCACTCGCTTTGATACTCACCCTCCTGTAAAAAAAACATGTTAATTCGTAATCTCTTCTTTATGCTCACATGCACGAAGTAGCATCACCCAACATAGCCTCAACACATCCTTGCCCGCCGCAGTGGTTTAGTGGCTAAGGTACTCGGCTGCTGACCCGCAGGTCACGGGATCTAATCCCGACTGCGGCGGCTCCATTTCCCATAGAGGCGGGAATGTTCTAGGCCCGTGTACTCAAATTTTGGTGCACGTTAAAGAACTCCAGGTGGTCGAAATTTCAGGAGCTCTCCACTACGGCGTCTCACATATTAATATAATGGTTTTGGACTTTAAACCCCACATATCAATCATATCAGCCTCAACACATCCTATAGTTCATGCAGCTTGGGGAAACTGTTTATTAAGCATTAGTAAGCAGACAGGCTCAATGAACGACGTCATATTTCAAGCTTTTGAAACACCCGTGAATGCCACACACTTCTCATGAGAACTACATCAAGGAACAAGCGTTAAGCCAGTGAGGAACGATTAGGGTAATCTCTCGTGACAACCTTGTTCGTTTTCTGGTGATTACGCCCACATGAAGCCGAAGCGGCAACCAACAATGCACTGCATAATGTCTAGGCTATCGTGCGAAAAACACATTAATATAAACGCGAACCATTCTTGCTCAGCAGAGGGGAACACTCCACGCTTGCGTACATCAAGCTAACACACCGCTCATATAACGGCGATCATAAAACGGCTCATCGCGAGGCCCTTGTAAACGTGCCACGAATGCTCGCTTCCCGTATAACGCGACTTCGGCATGTCTGCAGCTGCTGTATAATGGGGGTGCTTTTTGGGTATAAAGGAAGCCCTGCGCATAAATATAAAGCATTGCTTGAGACCCTCTCAGGAACGACCAATGCACTCATGAGTGCTGTTTAGGATGCGGGTGTTCTCCCTCGCCTAGCGAAATAATAATGAAAGGTCCTTTTCACTCACTCAGAATTCTGGGTACGGGTACTTCTGCTGGAAAGTTTACAACAAGGCTTTTCAAGTGTGCAGGGTCTCGTAGCTCGGATGTATTCTCGAAGAGGAAGAGAAGGAGATGAACTATGTGATTATAATTTTATGATTTTCAGCACGATTGTCCATTTTCGATAAGCAATCCCAGCTGCTGCGGCTGCATTTTCGATGGAGGAGAAAATGCTGTACACAGTAAATTTTTTACACCCTTAAGGGTGTAAACTGGCTTGTCGCCAGAGCAACACCCTATGGGTGTTTTCAGATACACCCTACTGAAAGGGTGTTAGCTGAACACCCTACACGAAGGGTGTTCAGCAAAATGTTAGGGTGTTCAACACCCTTCTAAGAGGGTGTTGAAAGGGTGTGCGACCTTTGAGTAACGCGTTATTCGAAGGTCGCAGGTTCGGTTCCTGTCCATGGCAAGTTATCTTTTCACCCACATTTCTTTCTTCACATTTACATTACAATTCGGACTTATAACTTCCCCTATACTTTCCTTGGCAATATTGTCCGTTTGATCTCATTATATATATATATATATGTATATATATATATATATATATATATGTATATATATATATATATATATATATGTGTGTGTGCGTGCGTGTGTGTGTGTGTGTGTGTGTGTGTGTGTGTGTGTGTGTGCGTGCGTGTGCGTGTGCGTGCGCGTGTGCGTGTGTGTATAAGCAAGCTTACTGAAATGCAATGATATTCCTCAAAGCCTTCTTTGTAAAGCCGACTATAGAAATTTAGACTGTCTTTTATAGTTATACAATTAAATTGTTAAATAGCATAAACATCTCGGATATATCAATTGGTGGCTCAGTGATTCGATACAGCAAGGGTGCTTGGTATGCATACGTTTGTGTAGACACACAACCACATTATATTGAAAACATTATTACCCGTAACAGCGCACACGTCTCATGCAGGATGCAGACATATACATATTTCAGCGACTTAATTTGCAGTTGCACTTGCTATCGCGAAACCATGCGAGTTCAGCCTCACCTAGTTCATTTCGAACTTTCTGATGATACAAAAATAACAGAGCTGCTTTGGTAGACATGGTTTCCACTTATTGATAAATATCTTTTCCCACTTCGTAAAAGTAGACATATATTGGCGTAAGATAAATGTCAAGTACATGTACCACAACACAGGTTTTCTCTCAACTGAAAGCAAGCACATTTATTATATTTCATACATACTACAGTTAGAGCAGTTTGCCGCCAATATTCGAACAGGTAAGGTCAGTGGCTGAAGAAAGTTGATTAACAGATCAGCCCTCACCCCATGAAGCTTCACGACATATTAAAATTTCAAGTTTTATTTTTCAGCATCTTTCTAGGTAATAGAGACAGCATCTATTTCTCAAAAACACACTCTTCATAACAAAATCAAAAGCCGACAGGTGGAAATGCCTCAGATAGGCTGACCAAAGTTTCGATAGGAGAACCTATCTTCGTCAAAGGTGCCTAGCCTTCTCATCCTTGGCATATTAGTTTCAAGGGGGTTAGTAAAGATGTCATCTCCTGGTGGTGGCATGTGTCCCTGTTGGCAATCGTAGCATGAAAAAAAACTATAAAGCAGAGGAGTGCAGTCCTTGCTTCTTTTCAAGTTGGGTGGTAGTGATACAGAATGTTCTCAGAGGGTGGCGAAAAAAAGGAAAAAAAAAGAAACACCCAAAGTAGGAGCGGTGTGCTGCCAATTGGTGGCCGCTACAGACACGAAAAAAGCAAAGAGGTTGAAAGTTCGAAG